>NC_061786.1:23986973-24189473 GCF_022458985.1 Mugil cephalus | reverse complement strand
CTAGAGGAACCAGAGGAACCAGAGGAACTAGAGGAAACAGAGCAATGAAGAGGAACCGGAAGAACTAGAGGAACCAGAGGAACTAGAGGAAACGGAGCAATGAAGAGGAACTACAGGAACTAGAGCTATGAAGAGGAACCGGAAGAACTAGAGGAACTAGAGGAACTAGAGGAAACAGAGCAATGAAGAGGAACTACAGGAACTAGAGCAATGAAGAGGAACCGGAAGAACTAGAGGAACTAGAGGAACCAGAGGAACTAGAGGAACTAGAGGAATTAGAGCAATGAAGAGGAACCAGAGAAACTAAAGGAACCAGAGGAACTGGAGGAATCAGCGGAACTAGAGTGATGAAGAGGAACTAGAGGAACCAGAGTAATGACAGGGAACCAGGGGAACCAGGGGAACCAGAGCAATGAAGAGGAACCAGAGGAACCAGAGCGATAGGAGGAACGAGCATGAAGAGAATGTGAGTAATTTATGGTATTACATCAGATGAAGATGTACATGGGACTCACCTATGATGTGGACCACTTAATGATGGACTCACCTTTGAGTGGACTACATAAGTGGACACTATGATGGGATCACCTTGATGGGACTACCTTTAAGTGGACTACCTTAATGTGACTCACCTATGACGTGGATCACCTTTATGGGAAAGTTCGGTCCTGGACACGAGAACCCATGAGTTCTTGGCTTCACAGTAAAACTTGATGCTGCTGTTAACACCTGAAATACAGCACACGCCCCGCAGCATTGTGGGTAATGCAGGAACAATGCGGCCTAGACTTCCCATCATGCACCTGGGCCATGTGACTCGACGGAACTGAGACGGAGAGACGACCTAGGACTCCCTGGACTCCTCACAACAGCACTCCACGGATCAGGGAACCACAGCAACACAGCTCAGGTTGAAAGGAGAGTTGGGCAACGAGGCAACGTCCTGGGGCTCCTGGAGGAAGTGAGGGACTCCTGGAGGAGGAGCAGGAGGAGGAAGCGGAGGAGGAGGAGGAGGAGGTGCAGGAGGAGGAAGCGGAGGAGGAGGAGGAGGAGGAGGTGTGTTCAGGGTCTTAGCAGATGGTAGGTTAATCTGTGTCTGTGGTGTGTTCAGGGTCCCCACCTTCCACTGTGATCCAGGCATGTTCAGAGGAGAACGTCAGATCCTGGAACTCCACCTCACACCAGTACTGACCCGCATCCTGGACCTGGACCGACCTTACACTGGAACCAGAACCACAACATCAGAATCTCACTAAATCTCTATGGATTCTGAACAGACGTCACAACCATGAGACGGACGTTCAGCTCGTTTCGTCTCGGTTTAAAGCCACAGTGATGACACAGAACCAAAACCTGAACCAGAACCCTGAGCAGCATGAGCCGCGGGCTTTAGGACCTGGTCTGGGACCGGAGGCGTTGAGGTCCCAGGTGAGATGACTCTGTCCTTGGAGGCAGGTGAAGAGCAAACGTCCTCTATTTATGACTCGACTGTTTCCACATCAAACAGAAATGAACCAGCAACAACAGCTTCAACGCGACTCCATGATACTTTCACTCGATTTAACCAGGCAGTGTTTACATGGGTCACATCTGGCTGATTGTTAGTTATAGATTATATATATATATATATATGTGTGTGTGTGTACATACACATGTGAATACATATTCCTGTCTGAGGCCATTAGCCTGTACAACTCCTCACTCTGAGGGCGTAAAACCCAAATTATTTATTTTATGTGCGATAATTCATGTTCACCTCATCTCTTAGGAACACTGGTTTCACTTCACTTATACTTGTACATATTGTTTATATATATATATATATTTCCTATATTTGTTACATTTGCTTACTCATCCTTATTGTCTCCTACTTATTGTAATTGCTCTTTGTAAAACTGTTACACTTTGGGTTGGAGCTGCTGTAACGAAAAGTAATTTCCCCCTGAGATCAATAAAGTCATTCTGATTCTGAATGGTTGTCGGTCTCTGTGTGTTAGTCCCAGGACAGACTGGAGACCTGTCCAGGGTCCAGGTGGCCCCCCCTCTAACCCCATGACATCTGGGATAAGCTGCAGCCCCCACAACCCCAGCGAGGATAAGAGGTGGTAGAAGAGAGAGAGGAACATGTAGTGGACCTGTGTGACGTCTCCCAGTGCTGCTCCCCCAGGGTGAGGAACACCTGGTCAGTACTGTATAGCTTCTCTCCGTCCTTCATCCAGGTGATGTCGGGCTCCGTCACCCCCTCCACGGCGCAGCCCAGACGCACCTCGTTCCCCTGAGACACCGTTTGATTGGACGGCTGCTTCGTGAAGCGGACACCTGCAGAAAGGGGAGGAGTCAGAGGTTACTGATCAGCTGCTCTACACACCATCACACCTGGATCAATCAGAAGAGCAGGTGACCACTCCTCCAGGGATGACATCATCAGCTGCTCATCAGGTGGTGGTGATGACATCACTGTTGATATGACACCAGCATGTTGTTAGACCCTAAACCAAACCTGAAACTTTGAGTCTTCAGACCAGACTCCATTCAAAAAACCTTTAGTTTAAGGGTCTGGGTTAAGGAAAGTGTCTGTCAGCTGTGTTTCAAGTTCAGGTTCTGGTTCTGGTTCGTTCGGACACCAGCCTCCCTGTTGATTCGGCGTTAAACTACAGGTTTAAAGTGAAGTTAGTTTGAGGATGTTTGATCATTTAAGTTCACATAGAGACTTGCAGGGTGAACAAAAGTTGAGCCGAATTGATCCGAATCAACCCGAGTCTGGTTCCGCTTTCTCACTTCGGACGGTTCTGCTGTGAATCCGGGTCACGACCTAAAAATTGTAGAATCTGTCTTTTCACTGGTGGAATTCGGCGGTTCATTAGCTGCTCTGCTAGCGGCTACAATCACACTCACCGTCCCCGCAGCTCCCCACCAGAGTCCGGGTTAAAAACACCAAGATCCACAGCAGCCCCTCCATCTTCTCACCTCCTCATCTCCTCACGGAACCGGGACTCACAGGAACCGGGTCAACTCGCTCGGCTCGGTTCAGTCTCCAACTCTGAGACCGGAGCCTCAAAATATCCCGGAGAACGAGTGGAGTTAGTGGTGGAGGGGGAGGAGGTGGGAGGAGGGAGGAGGGAGGTGGGAGGTGGGAGGGGGAGGAGAGACGAGGGGGGAGAGACCGGGGACAAACAAACATCAGGTTTCATTTCTTATTCTGTTTATTACAAAAACCTTTTAAAGTTGTTGCTGGGATTTCTGTTATTTTTTTATTCGTGTGATTTAATTGTTTAATATATAAAATTATTTTATTCAGAACTCATTTAGAAGATTTATTATATTTAATTGTTTTCATTTTTATCAGTTGTATTTTAACTTCTACCTTTTTGTTTCTCACCTACCATTTAATTTAACAAATTCTTTCCATTTAGCTTTTTATCACTATCAGCTGACTCCTGGTGGCTTTTACTGCGCATGAGCGCCGCCTGCTGGTGTTATTAATAAAGGTTCATGAACTCAAAGACTTGAGATAAACACAAATAAAGGAGCAGTTGGTGTTTAATGCCGTTGAAATTCATCACAAACATCATCAGAACGGATTCATCTTCCCATTAAATCACCTGCCTCCTTCAGAATACAACATTAAATCAGACAAACTGGGCTAGCTGTTAGCTTAGCTAAGTGTAGTTAAATGTGATTTGTGCTAACTGGCCTAGCTTAGCGGAGCAGCATTATTAACAGGTGGTCAATAATCAAGGCTCTAACATACTATATAAATAATACTAATAGTAATAATATATGATCATTAGATGAATGGACTTCAATGAAACATCCAGCTCGTCTGATCTCTGTCCATCCCTCAGTGAACAATCGTTTCACAGCGACTTTTCTTCTTCTGTAGTATTAAAACAGTCTCTTCCTGCCTCCGATGTGGGGGGGTGGGGGGGGGGGTGCTGTGAGGAGGACTGGCCGCTGCCTCGAGTCTGGTTTTAGCAGCAGCTACATGGGGATGAAGCGAGGTGGGGGGGCCTCTGTGCACTCCACCCCCAGGTGGCGCTGTGGGCTCAGGACTCCTTGTCGAGGGTCTTCAGGTGAACTTCTTCTTTGTGGCGGTGAAACGCTCCATGTACTGGGGAGTCAAAAAAGTTCTCAGCTCAGAGGTTTGTTACTCATTTTATCTCAGGTTCCTCCACCGGTTCTCGTCTAACCCGAGATTAACTGAGCCGACCTGAAACCGTTCCTATGATCCACAACTCATTTATAAAAGGTTGTGTGAAATCTTACTTTTCACACATTTTAACTTAGAAACGGGTCAAATTTGACCCCAACACAATATAAAGGGAAACTCTCCCCCCAGAGGATCTAATCTGACCATAAAAACATGACTGGGTTCTGGTCCTGACCTGGTCGTATCCTTCGAGATCTCGCAGGTTCTTGACCTCAAACAGGTTTCCCTCCACGGAGAACAGAGACACCTGGGACTGGGTCAGGATGGACTGAGGGATGGAGGACAGCTCCAGACAGTTCTCCTCCAGACGCAGGACCTTCAGACGAGGACACCGAGACACCTCAGGGGACACCACCGAGATCTGGACCGGGACCAGAAACCTGGTTAGTACCCACTCCTCTCACTCAGCTGGTTTTGGGTGCAGTTCTGAAAGTACCTGGTTCTGGTTGAGGTTGATCTCGATGGCCTGCAGCTCAGACACCTCAGGTGGGACGTTCCGGATCTGGTTCCTGGACAGGTCCAGCAGGTCCAGGTGTCTCAGGGTTCCTAGTCCGGAGGGAAACTCTGAGATCTGGTTCCCAGCGAGGCTGAGGGTCCGGAGGGCCTTGAGCTGGCCCAGGGCCGGGTTTAGCTGCTGGATCCGGTTCCCGTTCAGACTCAGGGTCTCCAGTTTCTTCAGCTTCCCGATCTCACTGGGCAGACAAGCTGAGGACAAACCGGGACACGGGTCAGTCTGGAGGCTGTGGGGGTTCAGTTCCCAGGTGCAGAGGTTCAGACTCACTGAGACGGTTTGAGTTCATCGTCAGACTCTTCAGCTGCAGGAAGTTCCCCACGGAGTCAGGAAGAATCTCGATCCGATTCCCCGACAAGTCCACCGTCCTCAGGTTGGACGTCAGTCTCTGCAGCTCCTCTGGGAACTGAAACAGACGGACAGGGACACGGGGGACACATGGACATGGGGACAGGGTGATTAAGGATCTTGAAGTATCTTAAATGACTGTAGACAAGATCTACAGTCTAAAATGACCAGGGGCGTCTTCTTCTTCTTCTGTGGTGTCGCACCGTTGTCAGATGAGTGAGTGGAGCGACTCTGTCTCAGAGAAGTGACGTCTTGAGACCTAGAAATGACCTACATCTGTGTTTAAACAGAGATACACACTCTCTGGCAGCTTTAGCTTCACATCCAGACCAATAACAGAAACACAATATGAAAATATAAACCACCACATTAAAAGCCCTAAAACACCAGAAGAATGAAACTATGAGGATGTGAAGGATTTTATTTAGTGATGAATTATCTGAGACTAGTTTACATCTTCTCCTGGTTCCTTGCGTTTTATTCACCAACTAATGAATGGATCCGGTGTCTAACCTGTAAAATGAATTAATTGCTGTGATGTTGACCAGTTCTCAGCTCCTCTCACCTCCTGCAGACCTTTCCCTGTCAGCTGGAACACTCCTGTCTTCTGGGAGGTTTCCAGGTGAGACTTCAACGCGCTGTTCCCCATCTCCACCGACAGCCAGGTACCAGCTCAGAGCCTCACTTCATCTCCTGCTCCTGCTCCTGCTGCTCCTCAGAGGGAGTTATGGATCCGCTGGACGAATCCCTGCAGGACACAGAGGTTAAATAAACCTTCACTGGTTCTTATCTAAAACCAGAGAAAACATCCTCTGTGCTTTTATTATTTAACAGAATCAAGAATAATTTATGTGCGGACATGAAGAGGCTTTGGGCGGTAGGTCCTGTGATGCGAATGTGAAAATAAGAAAAAGCACTGTAATAAATAAATAAATAGAAATAAAACAGAGCTGCACTCACTAAACAGTGTTGTGATCACGTGACCTCAGAGATATATTAAAAAAACATGGAAACAAAACATTTGACATTTAACTAAATCTCTGCTCCTTTTATGAATCTATTATGTCCAGAGAAAATCTTTTTAATTAATCAGCCCGTTCAGTATCACACAGTTTTAGCATTAGCTTCATTAGCAATCCTTCGTTACCACGCTAACGCTAGCTCAGATAACAGGAAACAGTTGTTTTTTTTACTTACGTCAGAGCGACGGACACTGAGCTGCGTTTTATAGTTTAACTTTTAAAATGTCTTGCAATAAAAAGAATGAATTTAGATGAAAGACGGAGAAGTTAGTTGAGATAGAGAGTATCCGCCCTGGTTCCCTGAACGGCTCTGAGGGCTCAGCCAATCAGGGCAGCTGCTTTCTGGGCTCAGCCAATCAGGGCAGCGGCTTTCTGGGCTCAGCCAATCAGGGCAGCGATCTGTCACAGGTCACTTCTCTGCACATGCGCACTTTCCAACACAGACGGTCCTGTAGAAAACAACCGAGTCAGTTATTTTTATGAGTAAACAGTATCACAACAAAAAATGAATCAGAATCAGAATCAGAATCAGTAAAAACTTTATTTATCCCCGAAGGGCAATTGGGATATAGAATAATACAAACTTACAAAAAACCAGCCAGGGGAACGAGAAGTTAACAACACAGAGGACCAGAATACACGTGATCAATAATATAATGTGAGTCTCCTCCAGAGACAGATCGTGTGTGACCACAATAACTGTCGGTTTTCCCGAGAACTTTACAAAAAGTACAGTTTACACCAAAACCTCTACAGCAAAAACAGAGGAGTAATCAGTGAGTCTGCACATGCGCACTTTCCAACACAGACGTCACTTTTACTGCACATGCGCACTTTTCAACACTGCCGTTTATGTTCGTAGAAGAAGAGAAACAAACAAACGGGCGGGTTTAGTTTCCAGACGAGATCGTTCCGATAAAACGGTAAGAAAATCAAACACCGAACCAGAACCAGAACCGGAACCAGAGGAGCTCTCAGCTTTCAGGTTTCTCTGCGTTCCGGTTCGTTCCGAATCCAGAGGAGAGAGTTCGGGTTCAACAAATCAATTTTATTTCTATTGCGTCAATAATAAGTAGTCTCAAGTCTCAAGACGTTTTACAGAATAAAGCCTGAACCCTCCAGAACAGCACGAAGGAAGAGACCAGAACCAGAACCAGGACCGGCTCATATGGAGGGACCATCTGTCTAAGACCGGGTAGAGAGAGACAAGAGATATAGATCCATCTGACTAAAGGGTCCATGTAGAACCTGATGATGGTCCAGAGACCGGATGTAGAACCTGATGATGGTCCAGAGACCGGATGTAGAACCTGATGATGGTTCAGAGACCAGATGTAGAACCTGATGATGGTCCAGAGACCGGATGTAGAACCTGGACTGCTGGAGGCCAAGGAGACTGGGCAGGTTGATGAGACCAGGACTACAGATGTAGTTTATGGAGCTCCACAGGAGGAGAAGAAGATGGAGGAGGGGGGTTAGCATGCTGCTAACATACTGCTAACATGCTGCTAACATGCTATACAGGAGCAGCACAGAGCTACATGAGTAGTAGTAGAGGAGACATTAGAGGACATGTCCTCAGTGCATCGTCCCCCTGCAGCCTCGGCCTATAGCAGCATCACTAAGGCTCTAACTATAAGCTTTGTCTAAAAGGAAAGTCTTAGTCCTGACCTTAAACGTAGAGACTGTGTCTGCCTCCAGAACCCAAACTGGGAGCTGGTTCCACAGGAGAGGAGCCTGATAGCTGAAGGTTCTACCTCCCATTCTACTTTTAGAACCTCTAGGAACCACAAGCAGACCTGCACTTAGAGATGGTAGTGATCTGTTGATTCAGAGCGTGTTCTCTCTTCATAGAAATTAGTTAAATAATAATCACAACCACAACATGTTGATGCTTGCTTTTATTCTCTTGTTATTCCATCTTCAGTTCCAGATGAATCAGAGGGACTCCTCCTCCTCCTCCTCCTCCTCCTCCTCCTCCTCGCTGTCTCCAGCTGGTGTTCTTCTGTCCAGATGTGTCTCAGTAGGAGCTCTGTCTCAGGTCAGACGTCACTGACTGTAAACATCTGTCTGAAGAGTCTGGTCTGTGTCCATTAACATCTACATCTTCCTCAGGAGGACCTCGACTCCTCCTCTTCAGACTCAAGCCCCGCCCTCTCCCCTCACCTGCAGGAGGCAGAAGAGCGAATCAGAATCCAAAGAAACCTGGACCAGGTATGAACTGGATCCACTGTATTGTATGTAAACTGGACCTGTACACTTTTTGCAAATTTTATCTCGGCCTTATTCTCTTCTTATGTATCTTACTTTACTTTATTCTTATCTTATTCAATTTTCAATTTTTTTAGTTTCAATTCAGTTTTGTTTATATAGAACCAATAACAACACAAAGTGTCTCAAGACGCTTCACAAAAACCAGCCTGAAACCTCCAGAGCAGCCTGAGGGAAAAACTCCCTTTAACAGGAAGAAACTTGGAGCAGAACCAGCTCATATGGAGGAACCATCTGCTGAAGACCAGCCGGGTAGAACCAGAGAAGATAGAGAGAGAAGAAGAACAGGAGAAACAAGATAAACAAACTTCTGTCATAGATACAAACATCAAGCTGAAGGAAACATGTAGGATCTAGTAATATAACACATAGCTGATGATCTGTGACAGTTTGTGAGTATAACAGGAATCATAACTTGGACCAAGTAATTTCCCTGCGCGGATCAATAAAGGGATCTTCTTCTTCTTCTTCTTCTAAATATTAGGACCTGTTTTTATGTCATATTTACGTCCTGTGTCTGATGGAAGCAGCTGTTTATTTATTTCCTGATTAGACGTCAGCGTCATGTGTTTTATCTCCTGTTGGTGCAGCTGCAGCTTCAGATTGAGCTGCTGAAGGTGGAGAAGAAGAACGCAGACGTCGCCCACACCTTCCACCTCAGTGAGTTTGTTCTTATTTCCTGTGTTATTTTGGCCTATGCGTTTGGGTGTAATGTTAACTGTATTTCCCTTTTCTGCTAATAAGAGGGTGCTCAGTGTGTAACATAACGATGATAATTTCCACACGTTATACCTTTAAAGACTAAGTTAACCAAAATGTTTTAAAAAGCACCGTGACGGCGTGACACAAAACATCAACAGTAACAGTAATAATAGTAATAATAATGGGGGGGGGGGCTGCTCTAGAGTAAATGATGTTCAAGTTCCTGTTTATAATCTGCATTTAATCATCAAACATTTTAATCGTATGGTCTCATCTGTTCATAGTTCACATCATATTGTCCATGTGCTATAAACCAGCCTCTTATATTCCACACTATCTATGCTCCTGACTGAACTTCTGGTTAATGATGAACTGGACTTAGATGATCTGGACCTGAACATGTGGAATGACATGAAAGTCTAGTCTAATATGTTGACCTGTGCCCGGCCTCAGCTGGGAGGCTCCAGAAGCTGCAGATGTTGGGGGAGCATCTGCAGGAGCTGCTGAGGAACCAGAAGAGCGTGAGGCAGAGACTGACGAGGCCCCTGGATCAGACCAGCCTCCCGGTCCAGGCTCACCTGCACAGGTAGACGCTGTCTCCATGGAAACCCTGGACTGTGTGGGCGTGGTCTGAGTGTGTGTGGTGTCTGGTTTCAGAGAGGTGGTGGAGTCACTGCAGCTGATGATGGACTTCATCCAGAGTCTGGAGGAGAAGCTGAGCTCAGCCCATGAACACGTCTCCACAGCTGAACATCTGCTTCTGCTGGTCGGTCACAGTCTCACATTTAATCTAGAGCGAATTTAACATGTTAACGTTAATTAACCATCATCTGATTAATGTGATTAATGAAGCATCAGCAGCAGAACGACTGTGAACGTGTCTCAGTTTGTCCAAGTAGCGTTAGCGTTAGCACCAGCTGATCCGGTAGTGACAGGCAGCAGAACCAACCCATAAAGATGGAAGACGCTAAACAGCACGTTGGTCCTCTCCATGGGACATTTGAGGACAAAGACACCAAGAGGGACCAGTGGAGACACATAAAGTATCATCACACTCTGCAGGAAGGAGTTTTCTTTCCAGCTTCAAACAGCACATGAACCAAGCCAAGCATACGTTAGCCGGGGATTCTGCTAGCACTTGGGCTAACGCGGCTAACAGCTGGAGACAAACCAAGACAAACCAAGACAAAGACAAGCTGCCAATGCTGCTGCTAATATGTGTCCACTCCTGCAGCCACTGTTCACTGGGAGACACTGTTCTCAATAAGAAGCGTCAGCTCTCCTCTGGTTGGACAATGTCCACAAGTTAGTTTGTCTCCGTAGCAACAGGTTCACATTCATGTGGACACATGGTGGACAAAGAAAGACGTTCAGTGCAGATTTATTCTCTTCTTCCTGGAGTCTGTTCATCGTCAACAATAAAATGAATCAATAGAGATTAAACATGAAGGAGATTTAATCTGATTAATCTGGATGAATCCACATCAACCTGAGTTTAATCTAATTAAACCTTTAATGGTTTGACAGCTCCAGTTTAAACACATTCACGTTTCTCTTATGGTTCCTGTTCATCTCTCTCTCTGTCAGAACACCTCGCTCGCCCAGCTCCTGGACCAATCAGCAGAGACGGAGGTTTTGTCCAATCAGCTCCTTCAGAAGCCGGTGACCTCTGACCCCACAGCTCCATCATAATCCTCCTCTTCCTCCAAGACTGAAGCTGACATCATGTAACTTTAGTTTCTCACCTTTGACCTCTGACCGAGAGACTTTCACAATAAGTGCTGGAGGTTCAGTTCAGCCACAAACACAACAGGAGAAGAAGAAAGAAATTGATAAACGAGGTAAAATTTTACCTGGAGACAACTTGATGATCAACTATAAGAAAGTTGGAGACGTTTCAGGACCAGGATCCAGATCCTCCTCAGCTCAGAATGATCATCATTCAGTTCTCATCAATAAAGGGATCACATGTTTTAGATTACGGAGCAGAAAGTGATGTCTGGTTTAGAAAATGAATAAATGTACAGCAACAATGTGACATTAATATTCTGTTATTTCATTTATTTAGTCGTGAATGATTTGGTCTGAGCTGATCGATGTGTCGTCTATTAGAGACTCTTATTTTATCATAACCTAATGATGAACCAAGACTTAACCCCCAAACATCACTCTGATGGTAGGAAACAGACAGAATCATAGCTCAGTGTCGGTCACTCTTGACTCTATTAACACTTCAGACTCTTTTATAATTTATTTGTAATAATATTATAAGTTTTTATATATTTTTTATTATTGTAGGAGACAGGTAATCTAAGAGGAGTAATCCTCAAACTTCCTCTAGTCCCTTAGACCTGATGATGAAATGTCTTCTCTAAACTCTACAAGTCCAGATGTTTTCCTTTGTTTGTTTGTTTTTAAAAAAAGGTGTTTGAATATAAACCAGACCGTGAGGACTGAGAACCCTCACAGACGATTAATAAATAATTATTCTAATTAATTAAGTTTTCTGATTCTGGTTATAAATCCACACACGCGCGCAGCCTCCAGGTGGCAGTGTCTCCCACAGCTGATCCGCGGCGTTAAAACCCGTAGAAGAAGAAGCAGCCGTAGAAGAAGAGCTGGTGTTTCTGATGACGTTTCTCTGGCGGAGTTTCGTCCCTGATAAAACTCATTAAATCTCGGTAAGACGCGGCCATTCTCTCCGGCTGAACCCCGGTAAGACTCGACTCTTTATCCCCGGTCGTGACCCCGGTCTTTAAATGCCGGTGACTCGGTCCGGTTCCGTAGAACACAGCGAGCTAACGGTTAGCACTCGGCTAACTGACGGCTAATCTTCGTTCAGTGTGAACGGTAGCTGCTAGCTGCTAGCCGCTAGCATCGCTGTAAACAGCTGACATGTTGCTGAGTCAGTCGGTCTGGTTTTTGTTGATTATTTTTGATTATTGGTGATATATTTTTTATTAGTAACACATACTGGTGACGGAGAACGAGTTTATTGATAAACTGATGTTAATTTGGAACCTTGAATGATGACAGGCTTGTTTCCTGTTATTCTTTCTCCTGGTTTTGTAAATGATGCCGCTACATTTATATTATATAGTGATTTATACAGAGCTGCTGGTGACGCAGGTTCACTGAGTTATAAACGCCTCTAACTCTAAACGAGTCTTTAGAGACTAAACCCCCAGAAACCGGTCCACCCCGGAGAATAGACCCCAGACAGAACCAGAGTGATGAATGAACTGAAATCAGACCACGGACTCATGGACAACACTCAGAGGTCCCCCTCCACCTGGAGGACAGAGGACGTCTTCCTCTGAGGACAAAGTCCAAAGCCAGAGGAGACAGATGGTCTGAGAGACTGAGACAGAATCTGATCCAGTCTGAACTTGTGTCCCCGTTCACACCTGGAGACTGGACCCAGGACTGATAATGGTCTAGACCATGGACAGGGGACAGAGGACAGGGGACAGAGGACAGATCAGTGGATCAGTGACTGGCAGCAGCTAAAGCACCCACACAGATTTCTGAACTGATAAAAATGACACAATGACAACAAATGTTCATTTTCCAGCTTCCTGCTGAACACACTCTGCTAACGGGGCTTTTGTATTTGGGGTTAAACATTTAGGTGGAAGTCGTGTAAAGACACTGATTCCAAAGTAATGTGGGTCAGGAGACGTCTCACACTTTGATTATTAAAAAGATAAATTAAATCTGTTTGAACCAAACATCTGATTTAACCAAGATGTAAACTCATTCAGGTTAAATTCTTCTAGAGGTTGAACTGGTTCTGGTTCTGGATGTTTTAGGTCAATGGACAGAAAATGTTTAGTTGTATAATAAAATAAAGGACAGAAACCGTCGGGGTTTAATGATTTTTGTTGATTCTGTCCCAGACTGATCCGGTTTTAACCCGACCGTCATCATGGTGCTCGCCGACCTGGGGAGGAAGATCACCTCCGCTCTGAGGTCCCTCAGCAACGCCACCATCATCAATGAGGAGGTAACCATGCAGACTCTGGACCCGGGCTCTGGACCGGGCTCTTCATTGTTGTCTAGACCAGAATATAGACCAGGTCTGTGTGTGTCCTTGTGTTCAGGTGTTGAACGCCATGCTGAAGGAGGTGTGTGCTGCTCTGCTGGAGGCCGACGTCAACATCAAACTGGTCAAACAGCTGAGAGAGAACGTCAAGTGAGTGTGGTCAGGATTCTGGTCTGGTCCGGTCCGGTCCGGTCCGGTCCATGAACTCTGTGCTCTGTACCCCTGTAGGTCTGCTATCGACCTGGAGGAGATGGCATCAGGTCTGAACAAGAGGAGGATGATCCAACACGCCGTCTTCAAGGAGCTGGTCAAGGTGGGAACCAGGGCTCTGGTGGGGTCATGTGACCTCCTCTGGTGGGGTCATGTGACCTCCTCTGGTGGGGTCATGTGACCTCCTCTGGTGGGGTCATGTGACTTGATGTAAGTTGTGTGTTGCTGTGTTGCAGCTCGTGGACCCTGGAGTTAAGGCCTGGACCCCGACCAAAGGAAAGAACAACGTCATTATGTTCGTGGGTTTGCAGGGAAGCGGCAAGACCACCACCTGCTCCAAGGTAGCCCCTCCCTGCCCCCCCCACACCTCTGTGATAGCCCCGCCCCTCTGTGATAGCCCCGCCCCTCTGTGATAGCCCCGCCCCTCTGATTGAGCTTCCTCTGGTTGCAGCTGGCGTACTACTACCAGAAGAAGGGCTGGAAGACGTGTCTGATCTGTGCCGACACCTTCAGAGCCGGAGCCTTCGACCAGCTCAAGCAAAACGCCACCAAGGCCAGAATCCCCTTCTACGGCAGGTGAGTCCCCGCCCACTGCCCCAGAGGCCCCGCCCACTGTGTGGTGCACTCAGGGCCCTCTGACCCGTGCTGCGTTCAGTTACACAGAGATGGACCCCGTGGTGATCGCCGCTGAGGGCGTGGAGAAGTTTAAAGGGGAGAACTTTGAGATCATCATCGTGGACACAAGTGGACGACACAAGCAGGAGGACTCTCTGTTTGAGGAGATGCTGCAGGTGTCCAACGCCGTGGTGAGTAGAGTGGGGGGGGGGGGGTAGGTGACTGTAGTGGAGGCGGGGTCTGATGGTCTGATGATGTGTCCTTGTTTCCATAGCAACCAGACAACATCGTGTACGTGATGGACGCGTCCATCGGCCAGGCCTGCGAGGCCCAGGCCAAGGCCTTCAAGGACAAAGTGGACGTGGCCTCGGTCATCGTCACCAAGCTGGACGGACACGCAAAAGGGGGCGGAGCTCTGAGCGCGTAAGACCATGATCCTCTGCTCTGCTGGTGATGTCACTGACGGCCGTCCAATCACGTTGTTGTTGTTGTTGTCAGTGTGGCGGCCACCAGGAGTCCCATCATCTTCATCGGCACCGGGGAACACATCGACGACTTCGAGCCCTTCAAGACCCAGCCCTTCATCAGCAAGCTGCTGGGTAACACAACTACTACACAACCACTACACAACTACTACACAACTACACCCAGCCCTTCATCAGCAAGCTGCTGGGTAACACAACTACTACACAACCACTACACAACTACTACACAACTACACCCAGCCTTCATCAGCAAGCTGCTGGGTAACACAACTACTACACAACCACTACACAACTACTACACAACTACACCCAGCCCTTCATCAGCAAGCTGCTGGGTAACACAACTACTACACAACCACTACACAACTACACCCAGCCCTTCATCAGCAAGCTGCTGGGTAACACAACTACTACACAACCACTACACAACCACTACACAACTACTACACAACTACACCCAGCCCTTCATCAGCAAGCTGCTGGGTAACACAACTACTACACAACCACTACACAACTACTACACAACTACACCCAGCCCTTCATCAGCAAGCTGCTGGGTAACACAACTACTACACAACCACTACACAACTACTACACAACTACACCCAGCCCTTCATCAGCAAGCTGCTGGGTAACACAACTACTACACAACCACTACACAACTACACAACTACACCCAGCCCTTCATCAGCAAGCTGCTGGGTAACACAACTACTACACAACCACTACACAACTACTACACAACTACACCCAGCCCTTCATCAGCAAGCTGCTGGGTAACACAACTACTACACAACCACTACACAACTACACAACTACACCCAGCCCCTCATCATTAAGCTCCTCCCCCTTTGCCTCCCCCAGGGATGGGTGACATCGAGGGTTTGATTGACAGAGTCAATGAGTTGAAGTTGGACGACAACGAGGAGCTGATCGACAAACTGAAACACGGTGAGAAACACACATCTACACAACACACACTGTATTGTGGGTATAGGCAGTGCATTGTGGGTAAATGTTGTGTGTTGTGTGTCCTCAGGTCAGTTCACCCTCAGAGACATGTACGAACAGTTCCAGAACATCATGAAGATGGGACCATTCGGACAAATCATGGTGACACAACAACACACAAACACACACATAGTCACGGGGTTAGTGTATGTGTGTTGTTAATGTGTTGTTAATGTGATGTTGTGCGTTCAGGGGATGATTCCAGGCTTCGGCACAGACTTCATGAGTAAAGGAAACGAACAGGAGTCAATGGCCAGACTCAAGAAACTGATGACAATCATGGACAGCATGAACGACCAGGGTAACACAACAACTACACAACACCTACACAACACCACACAGCATGAACGACCAGGGTAACACAACAACTACACAACACCTACACAACACCACACAGCATGAACGACCAGGGTAACACAACAACTACACAACACCACACAGCATGAACGACCAGGGTAACACAACAACTACACAACACCTACACAACACCACACAGCATGAACGACCAGGGTAACACAGCAACTACACAACACCTACACAACACCACACAGCATGAACGACCAGGGTAACACAACAACTACACAACACCTACACAACACCACACAGCATGAACGACCAGGGTAACACAACAACTACACAACACCTACACAACACCACACAGCATGAACGACCAGGGTAACACAACACCTACACAACACCACACAGCATGAACCATCCTAATCAATGGAAGAGGTTGGTGAGATGTGGAGTGGGTTAGAGGAAGTCCGGCTGTGACATGGTGTCCCCTGTGGTGTCCCCTGTGGTGTCCCCTGTTGTGTCCCCTGTTGTGTCCCCTGTGGTGTCCCCTGTTGTGTCCCCTGTGGTGTCCCCTGTGGTGTCCCCTGTGGTGTCCCCTGTGGTGTCCCCTGTTGCGTCCCCTGTTGCGTCCCCAGAGCTGGACAGTAAGGACGGGGCCAAGCTGTTCAGTAAGCAGCCCAACAGGATCCAGAGAGTGTCCAGAGGGTCCGGTGTCTCCACCAGGGACGTCCAGGAGCTCCTCACCCAGTACACCAAGTTCGCCCAGATGGTCAAGAAGATGGGGGGCATCAAGGGCCTGTTCAAGGGTGAGGACAGAGGGACGGGGGGGGCTTTGAGGAGGGGGAGGAGTTAAGGGTGTGTGGGGGAGGAGGCTAAGGAGGGTCTGAACCTGTCTGTGTCCTCAGGAGGAGACATGTCCAAGAACGTGAACCCGTCTCAGATGGCAAAACTCAACCAGCAGATGGCCAAGATGATGGACCCCAGAGTCCTGCACCACATGGGTAAGACTTCCTGGTCCCCCATTCACACAATTTATGCTCTCGCATTAACATAGACCAGACCCCAGGTAGACTCCAGGTAGACTTTAGGTGGAGTCGAGGTGGACTCCAGGTAGACCCTGGGTAGACCCCAGGTAGACTTTAGGTGGACCCCAGGTAGACCCTGGGTGGACCCCAGGTAGACTTTAGGTAGACTCCAGGTAGACCCTGGGTGGACCCCAGGTGGAGTCGAGGTGGACTCTAGGTAGACCTTAGGTAGACTTTAGGTGGACCCCAGGTAGACTCTGGGTGGACCTTTTGGTGGACTCCAGGTAGACTCGAGGTGGACTCGAGGTAGACCCCAGGTAGACCCCAGGTGGACTCTAGGTAGAGTCGAGGTGGACCCTACGTTGCCCCCTAGTGTTTGGGTGGAGCTGTTCCAGAGTGAACCAGACTAACCAGGTCCAGGTAGAGACTCAGACCAGAGTAGACTACGTAGGTAGAGTACGGCAGGACTGAAAGGAACATCCGCAGCATGTTCATGTGATCATGTAATGTGTGTCTGTGTGTGTGTGTGTCTGTGTGTGTGTGTGTCTGTGTGTGTGTCTGTGTGTGTGTGTGTGTGTGTGTGTGTAGGTGGCATGGCCGGCCTCCAGTCCATGATGCGTCAGTTCCAACAGGGCGCCGCTGGCAACATGAAAGGCATGATGGGATTCAACAACATGTGACCACCCTCCTCCAATCAGCTGCCTTAAAACTACATGTAGAGTTGAAGCTCCGCCTCCGGACAGGTGGATGGGAGGGGCTTAAAAAGATTTAAAGGAGCTGTCCAACATTTTATACTCATCATGGTCAAAGACTGCTCCTTTAAAAGGAGGAGGAGAAGGGGGGAGGAGGAGGGGGGGGGGGATAGAGGACGATGGGGGGGGGGGGGGGGGGTCTGGCCTTGTTAATTTAATTGTAAAAGATGTCAATGTGTGAAATTTAAACGGAGCCGACTGGTTCCTGATTGGACGAGATGATGACGAACAGGAGTCAGATGTTAATTTTCTCATTTAATAAATGTTTGTATTTCTCCATTTTAAATGTGTGTCTTTTATTTTGAAGTTCAAAATTTCATTCTGACTAGAAACAAGAAAATGTTTTATTAAAGTTAATAATTTAGTTTCATGTTTAAAGTTGTAAAGCATTTGAAGGTAAATGTCCTGTAGTGGTGATGAAAGTGGAGCAGTGGCCAGTTCATCAGGTACCGGTTAAAGATCTGGGTCCGTTTCACAAAGGGAAACTTCTCAGCAAACTGAGTCTAATCCTGAACTCTGAGTTGATTTACCCTGAGTTAAAAAACTGAGAGTTGAGTTGGTTTAATCAACTCAGAGAAGTTTGACCTGGAGTAAACGCGTGCGGCACAACTCTAAAAAGCCAGCACCAATGGAGCCCTGATCCAACGAGTCACCATGACAACGGGGAAGAGGAGGCTACAGAGTGGAAATCCTCATACAGCGAGTTTCAACACGTTTTTAGAAAGAAGTGCAACAGAGGGAGACGGCGTAGGATCAATGCGTTAGTTTAAATGTGTCCTTTATATCACAATAATATTACAGGGAAACTGCTTGAATGGTAACGTTAACATATTAATTTATTTCATAGGGGAGAAGGCACTTGGCAGCAGCTTAAGATGAAATATACAAACATAGTTAAACAGGTCAGACCTCATTCTGATCATGTTTTACACTGTGAAGAAAATATTAAGTGGATATTTGACTGAGCAGTTGTTTTATCCACAACATGAGCCTATTTAAGCCTTTTCATACAAACATTTGCCTTCATGTCTTTTTTTCTTTTGTCCCAACAGATTGTGATGGTACAGCTCAAAGATAATTGTGTGTAAATGCTAAAACATCTATGTTTGTCTGATAACATCTCCAGACCAGTATTTAATCTGAGCAGTGATGCTGCATCTTCATCCACGGGATCGTTGTCAAAAGGACACGACATGTTCCTGCTGGTTCTAATGGACGTTTGACAGAGCTACTGATGATTTCTGACAGAGCTACTGATGATTTCTGATAGAGCTACTGATGATTTCTGATAGAGCTACTGATGATTTCTGACAGAGCTACTGATGATTTCTGATAGAACTACTGATGATTTTATTTTTGTAATGATTTCTGATAGAGCTACTGATGATTTTATTTATTTTTTAATGATTTCTGACAGACGGCAGAACAAGGCTCCGCCCAAACTCACCTGTTTGTGACTAACCCGGTTCATTGAGATAAACCAGGTCCTGACCAGGTTGGGTTCATGGAGCCTGTTACTACGGTAACTGACTGAGAGTTTAGTTACTTCTCTCTGTGAAACAGGCTAAACCAGGGGTCGGAAAACTTCAACACTCAAAGAGCCATTTGGACCCGTTTCCCACAGAAAAGAAAACACTGGGAGCCACAAAACCGCTTTACATCTAAAATGAAGATAACACTGCGTACATCGTTTCTACCTCTATGTTAAACCTATAGTGTGTCGCATTTAGGAAATGAAATAACTGCTACAGAGAAAACGAAATTGCATTTATGTAACATAACAGGGATTAATCCGTGGTTGTCTTACCTGAGGTCGAAAACAGCGCGCTGCACCTGCCGGCGGGCGTCGCGCGTCGGCAGTTGTGACGTATATTTTGAGCGACAAAAAATTAAATACATTTTATTTTAATGTTACAAGATCATCGTCAATTCAAATTTAGAATTATATATATTTTTAATATATATTTATAACTAACGCACTAAAATAAAAATACATTTGAATTAAATACTCGACAGTAACTAGTAAATGAGCTGCAATGCACTGTGGGAGTTCAGTGTTTTTTGGTTGATGTTACAACCACGAGTGTGGTGTGGCGTTCAGTGTCATTCAGTTGTTGTGCAGCTCTCGCACGTTCACTGATGAGTGACTAGTTGCTGCTATTCTGAGGCAGTTAACGTGAAACAGTGAACGGCTCTGATCAGCGTCGTTGCTCCACATCGCTCGCTGCAGAGAGATGCAGCAGAGGGACGAAGGAGACGCAACAGAGGGACGAAGGAGACGCAGCAGAGGGACGAAGGAGACGCAGCAGAGGAACGAAGGAGACGCAACAGAGGGACGAAGGAGACGCAACAGAGGGACGAAGGAGACGCAACAGAGGGACGAAGGAGACGCAGCAGAGGGACGAAGGAGACGCAACAGAGGGACGAAGGAGACGCAACAGAGGGACGAAGGAGACGCAGCAGAGGAACGAAGGAGACGCAGCAGAGGAACGAAGGAGACGCAGCAGAGGAACGAAGGAGACGCAACAGAGGGACGAAGGAGCCGCAACAGAGGGACGAAGGAGACGCAGCAGAGGAACGAAGGAGACGCAGCAGAGGAACGAAGGAGACGCAGCAGAGGAACGAAGGAGACGCAACAGAGGGACGAAGGAGACGCAGCAGAGGAACGAAGGAGACGCAACAGAGGGATGAAGGAGACGCATGCGGCTCCGCAGCCGCGCGTTGCCGACCCCTGAGTTTTCCCGCTGCCTCCCTTTGTGAAACGGAAAACTCAGAGTTTCCCTCATTTCAGGGTTAATAAACTCAGACTTTTCACTAAACCTGCTTCGTGACACGGACCTCAGCACTCGTTCAGTTTGAGGTAGAACCTGCACCAAGAAAGAAATAAAAATATTCTTCACTACATTCACTTGGTTTCTCTGTTGTTCATCTTTGTGTCTTTAGTCTGAGACTCAGACTTTGATCATCCTCCCGATCAAACTCATCACAAAAGTTATTTGCTGCCTCCGTAACCCAGTTAAGGTAAAACAGCCACTGGACTGAACCAGTGATGCAATGAAGTGGTGTTGGTCCAGTCAGAGTCAGGCTCCTGAACGCCACACAAATATTCACTGAGGTCACATGATCAAAAGCAGATTTTTGATTGGACGTTTGTTTATTTGTCTTGAATACAAATAATTTGAATAAATATTAAATACTCTGTTGACAGTTACAAAATCAATAGATGCTCCTCATGCTACATTAGTTAAATAAAAGTCCAAAACCCTAGAACCTCCTCGGCCTGTTTATACATTTATTCATGTTACCAGAAGTATTTTATGGAATCGATTCTATTTTTATATAAATCTGAAATGAGGACAAGACATGGATGAAACGTTTTATTTACTTTGACTGTAACAGTAACGTTGCAGCTGTGACTGGGCTCTAGTACTCTAGTACTCTAGTACTCTAGTACTCTAATACTCTAGTACTCCAGTACTCTAATATTCTAGTATTCTAATACTTTAGTATTCTAGTACTCTAATACTCCAGTACTCTAGTATTCTACTACTCTAGTGCTCTAATACTCTAATACTCTAGTATTCTAATACTCTAGTACTCTAATACTCTAGTACTCTAATACTCTTATAGTCTAATACTCTAGTACTCTAATACTCTAGTAGTCTAATACTCTACTACTCTAATACTCTAGTACTCTACTACTCTAATACTCTACTACTCTAGTACTCTAATAGTCTAATACTCTAGTACTCTACTACTCTAATATTCTAGTACTCTAATACTGTAATACTGTAATATTCTAGTACTCTAATACTCTAATAGTCTAATACTCTAGTACTCTACTACTCTAATATTCTGGTACTCTAATACTGTAATACTGTAATATTCTAGTACTCTAATACTCTAATAGTCTAATACTCTAGTACTCTAATACTCTAGTACTCTAATACTCTAATAGTCTAATACTCTAGTATTCTAATACTCTAGTACTCTAGTACTCTAGTGCTCTAGTACTCTAATACTCTAGTACTCTAGTACTCTAGTACTCTAATTAGTAATGGTGCAGCTGTGACTGGCTTCACTTTCTGTCACTTTCATTTTAAAACCTGTTGTGCACAAATAGTTCAGAAAAATCCTCTGCGACGTTCGACTGTGTTTGATGAAAACCAGAGAGAAGATCAGAGGATCTTCCTGAGTCTGGACCCTTTTGAATCCAGGTCCCAGGGTGAAAAAGAAAAATATGAAGAATGTGCGGATCCTATTTTTCATTCGTGTGAACAGTCTGATACAAACACGATGATGTCATCACCCCCCGACATCTGGTAACGATATCATCAGTGGTGGACAACAGGACTACAGGACTACAGGATTACGGGATTACGGGACTATGGGATTATGGGACTATGGGACTACAGGACTACGGGACTACAGGATTAGGGGATTACGGGACTACGGGATTATGGGATTACGGGACTATGGGATTATAGGACTACAGGACTACAGGACTACGGGATTACGGGATTATGGGAGTACGGGATTACGTGCTGGTGACTGCTACTACACCACTACCGTGAGGATCACAGACTGTCCGTGTGCCAGGTTGATGTCTGCTCCACCGCTTCTTCTTCTTTGGCTGAGGTCGTTATCAGAAGCAGCGCCGCCCACAGGCCTAGGACGTGTACTACAGCCTCTCTACAACTACAATGGATCGACATTTATGGAGAAATACTGGACACGACGTCAAGGAAAACCAGATGGTTTTCATACGTGTGGACCTGGTCTCACGGTCCTGGGGTAGAGTAACACTCTCCACTCTACTGGCAACAACATCATCTGCATTCAATACTTTTGTTTGTTGTTTATTCTGTTCCATCTCATTATTAATCAGCTCTTTATTCTTTATTCCCATCGAGGACAAATAAATAAATTAATAATTGTCCTAATAAAGGACAGAGACCAGATAAAAACAAACGTCCTTTAAGAAGTTAATCTGGATTAAAGTCTGGATCAAATCCAGAACATCAGGTCGTCTCCTTTCAACTTTCATGTCTCATCTTTAACGTCTGAATGAGGACAGAAGGAGGGGACAGGAAGTCTGTCCTCCGTCCTTCACCATCACTGCTCTGATCCCCACTTCCACCAGAGAACCAGGCCTAGGAGCTCAGAGGTGGACCAGGTCCTGGCGGTGGACCAGGTCCTGGTGGTGGACCAGGTCCTGGTGGTGGACCAGGCCTAGGAGCTCAGAGGTGGACCAGGTCTGAGTGGGTGGACCAGGTCTTGGACCTTGGCTGGGGACCAGGTCTGGTGGTGGACCAGGCTGGAGCTGCGGGTGGGACCAGGTCCTGGGGTGGAGGGGGGGGGGGGGGGGGGGGGGGGAGGTGGCTGGCGGGGACCAGGTCCTGGTGGTGGCCAGGTTAGCTGGCGGGACAGGTCTTGGACCTTGGTGGTGGACCAGGTCCTGGTGGTGGACCAGGTCTTGGACCTTGGTGGTGGACCAGGTCCTGGTGGTGGACCAGGCCTAGGAGCTTAGAGGTGGACCAGGTCCTGGTGGTGGACCAGGTCTTGGAGCTTGGCGGGGGACCAGGTCCTGGTGGTCAGTCGCCCTCCCAGACACAGTCACACTCCCTGAGGGGGTTCCTCTGCCTCATGGCGGTGACCACAGTGATCCGGTTCTCGGACAGCTCCCTCAGCTCGTGGATCAGCTCCTGGACGCAGGGGCTGGGCCACGGGTGCCCGTTCAGGTAGTCTCTGAGGATGAAGGAGCGCTCCACCAGCAGCTCCAGACGCTCCAGGTGACGGAGCCGGTGGAGGCTCAGCAGGTCCTTCTCCGGCTCCCTCCGGAAAAACCTGGGACAGGACAGACGGACCGGTGACTGGAGTGGGACATGTGGGACATATGGACTTTATGCTCACACCAGATCTAAGACGAACTATTTAACCCGATGTACTAACAGAGTTAATGCTGCGTTACAGACAGACAAAAGTATGGAGACACGTCCTCACTGAACTTAATGAGAAGGTGTCTCCAGACTTTTGACGTATTTATGAATAGAAACTCAGGTTTTGACTTTGACTTGTATTGTAATACTCTAATACTCTAGTACACTAATACTTTAATACTCTAGTGCTCTAATACTCTACTACTCTAGTACTCGAATACTCTAGTACTCCAATACTCTTCTTCGTTTTTTCAGACCAGACATCAGAACCTGGACCCACCTGATCCGGAGCGTCCTGAGCCGAGGGAACAACATGGGGATGCGTCTGCAGAGGCTCCCGCTGGACCGGTTCTGCTCGATGTCCAGGTGGACCAGTCCCGGGACCTTGGGGGCGATGGAGTCCATGTCCTTGAGGGTGATGGCCACTCTGAGGGTGAGCCGGGTCACGCTGGACGGGACCGTGGTGGTGTAGGTGGCCAGGGAGTTCCCTCCGATGATGGACAAGGTCTCCAGTCCTTCCAGGTGACTCAGCCACGACCGGAGGCGGCACTCCACCCCCTCCCTGATGTACCTGTAGCGGACGCTCAGGGACCGGAGACCCCCCAGGCTCCTCAGCGCCTCCTCGGACAGGAGGGTCTCTGGGTAGTCCACCAGCTCCAGACTGGAGAGAGACGGACCCCCGTACCTGGAGGAGGCTGCAGGGGGAGGACAAGAAGGGGGGGGAGAGGTCAGACAGGATCACCCCCACACACACACACACACACACACACACACACACACACCCTCCCCTCACCTGGATGCTCTGGGTCCGGGGGGCTCAGGTAGTCGTCGGGGAGGGGCTCCGGGGGCTCCCCCCTCATGCCCCAGGACAGGTGCCGGAGCCTCTGGAGCTTGAGGAGGAGCCGGTGGAAGACTTGTCGGGACACGGGCCTCACGGTGTCCAGGCCGTAGCCCTCCCCCTGCTGGTGGAACAGCAGGTACTGCAGGTGGACCAGGTGGGACACGGTCTGGATGAAGTCCTCGGTGCAGGGAAGCCTCACGTTGCAGACACTCAGGTGAGTCAGTCGCTCCTGCAGCTGCTCCCTCAGAATCCTCCCCAGCATCGGCTCCTCCCAGCTGCCGTTACGCACCCCCAGGTCCCGGAGGTGGGGGAACCTGCTCATCACAGGACACATGAGTCCAGGGCTTAGCAGCTTCCACACAACTGCAATAATATGATGCCTCAAAGATGGAGAGGGGTGGATGTTATATTGTCTTTTTATATGTTTTTATTGTCACTGTCTGGTGAAAACAAACAAACACAGAATTAAAAAAATAGAAACTACAGCAGCACAAAAATAAAAATATATATAGCAGCTATACACAATAAATACAGTCTGTACAATAACAACACCAGCAGCAAAAATAGCCGTGAACAATTAAACTACAGCGAAATGTGTCTATTGAGTGTAGGTGGACTGGAGAATAAATCTAAATGTGGGGGACACTGAATTTATGAGGGACTGGGCTCAATGAATAATCAGATTATAATAATCAGAAAAGTTTCTTTTTGTCCGAATAGTAATGAAGCTAAACTATATATGTTCAAAGAAAAGGGGAAACTGTGGTTCAGTCCAAGTAGAAATGAAGTTGCAGAAATGTTCTCACAGTTTGATGGACAAAGGACAAGAGCAGAATAAATAAAACATCTGCACAGAAAGAGCAGGTTCCACCTGGATCTGAATCACTGGAGAAACCTGAAAACGTTTCCTGAAATAATGAGCCGTGACCAGATCCCACCTGCTCAGGTTGTCCAGGTACTTCTCTTTGTAGAGTCGCCCTCCGTCCACGAACACCACGGCGGTGAGAGACGGGAGGAAAGTCACCAGGCGCCGCCACTCTTTACGCCGCAGGTGTCGCACCGAGACCCGGGTGAGTTGTCGCTGCAGCAGCGTGTCCCAGAAGCCGTAGGTGTAGCGGCGGAGGTCGGACAGCGCCACGGTGTAGTTCCTCCACAGGGACGGGTGGTCGATAAGCCTCTTCAGGGACCTGCAGCAGCAGCGGACCGTGTGTTTCTCCTCGGTGCTCAGGAAGCTGAACACGTAGACCCAGAGCTCCGGGGGAAGCTGCGGACCCTCCTCCATCTGGAGGCGGCTACGAGCTGCGGCTCTGCCCGCCGAGGAGCACGGGAGCCGGGTGAACCATAGAGACGGATACGGGCTAAACAGCTGGAGCTGCGCGGCGCTTCTTGACGGCGTCGCGCAGTGATGACGTGTAATGTTTTCCTCGTATAGATATAAACACTAGATGCCGCCTCCGCCGTCTCTGTCCATTGGAACGATGCGTCAACGCGGCCGCCATCTTGGGCAGGGGGAAGCTGTGTCCACTCCTAATATATAGATACACTATGGTCTTTACTATATATATATACATATATATACACACACACACACACACACACACTATGGTCTCTACTCACATATATATATATATATATATATATATATATATATATATATATATATATATATATATATGGTACCGACTGTATTAGTGAACGGAGGCAGAGATCTATCAACGATTAAAATTATCAGAAATCACTGAATTTACAACCGTTTTTCAATCCGTTTGGTTTATTATAAATGTCAGACATATATTTATGATACTATATAGATTGGTTAAATTAAAAATGCAGGTAATGCGCAACGCCATTGAAAGACTTGTACGTATCTGTGAAAACGGATTGATATTAACAATAAAAACAGCAATAATATGTTTAATAATAGTAACACAATAGTGTTTATGATATAATGATGAAAAATGAAAGAAGATATAGTTACAGGAAGAGTATGTGTTAAACAAAATGTAGAATTAAACTTAGACAGACTTTAATGATCCACGAGGGAAATGATTTTGTCACCGTAGCTTCATGCACATAAAAGTAAAAACTCTTTAACAAACACAAACAGAACAAGTCCATGTGACCAACGCTGGGTTCTGTTTACGCAGCGACAGTTCAGACACAAACTTACGTTAGTGTTAACGTTAATGTTACATATGAAGCTGACAGGTAAAGGCTTTACACACACATTAAATACGTCCATACAGTTAAATAAGATAAAACTTCTTCTCACTCGTGAAGTGGTTCTTCTTCGGGTGTTTCATTGTGACGGCTTCAAAGCTTTAGCGCGACCTGCTGGACGGGAGGGAGAGAGGATGTTCGCAAAGTGGAAATAAAATACATATTTTTTATTTTTTGTAATTCTGCAGCGAACGAGCTGCTGTTAGTACAAACATTAAATGAAATTCAAAAACATTTTATTTATCTCTCTTCAAGACTTATTTCCTCAAAACAAAATTCCCTTATAGAAACAATAGACTTAGATATTTCCAGATCTCGTCTATGCCTTCACCTGGATGACTGAGAACCTCCACAGTTGTCTCAGGTTAAACTCAGCAGCCTGTTAGCTGCTAGCTGTTAGCTGTTAGCACCCCTCAGACTGAACGCTGACAGTTTCACTGATTTAAATGAAATCAGCTGTTTGAGAACGGACCAGAAAAATAAACTAAAATGAACAGAATGAAGCAACAGAAACGTTTATCTCAGTGTTCTCGTCTCATCTTCTGTACCATTTAATCCTTCACTGGGGTCGCAGGGGTCGCTGGAGTCTGTCCCAGCTGGCATCAGGAGGGGGGGGGGGGGGGGTCCAACCCTGGACAGGTCTCCAGCCTATCACAGGACTAACACATGGACCAACAACCATTCACACACTTAGGATCAATTTCAATCACCAATCAGCCTAACGAGCTGGTCTTTGGAGGTGGGAGGAAACCGGAGTTATCTCAGTGATATTTTATATATTTATATTTTATTTCTTTTTCTTGGGATATACTGTATTTCCATAGAATAGTCTTCTCCAGTTTTATTGTATTTATATGGTTAAACTAAATTTATTGTGATCAATTAACACACTAATATTTCCTTTGTTTCGTCTTTCATGTGAAATGTGTCGTGACTGTTTCCTCCTGACAAACATCGATTGTTCACATTTATGAAGCTGCTGTGATGAGCTGGATCCTCCTCATGAGGTCCCCAGTGCATCACTTTCACTTCACGTCATTTCCACCTTCATTCATCTGGAATTTATCAGCACAGTGAAACTTTATTCAATAAAATCAGGATTTCTGAGTATTTGTTATCATCTTTCATATATTTTATTTATTTTCATTTTAATTCTGGAGTTTTTTGGAACAACAAAAGAAAGAAAAACTTCGCCCCAGCAGGTGAAATAAAAGTTTTTAATCAGCTTAAAGAGTTTAACCATAAATTAAAGAGGTGGAGAAGAATAAAATGATGTGAGATCAGGTCTGTTGTTCAAGGCTGACAGGTCACATGGTTTATTGTGACTGTTTGATTTCCTGCAATTCCCAGCATTCAGTCTGACAGAAGCGTCCGGGACGTCTCCCTCTCTGACGAAGCGTTAAACTCAGCGGCCTGTTAGCTGCTAGCAGTTATCTAATAGCTGTTAGCTGTTATCTAATAGCTGCTAACTGTTAACTGTTAATTGCTACCTGCTAGCTGCTAGCTGCTAGCTGCTAGCATCTCCTCTGACTGAACGCCGGCGGCTTCACTGTCGTCCAGGTCAGAATTAAATGAAATCAGCTGTTTAAGAACCGACCAGAAAAACACACTAAAATGAACTGAGTGAAGTAACAGCAACAGAAAAGTTTTCAGATCAAACAAAGAAAACTTTCTGAGATAAAAGCTTTATCTCAGTTTTGACTTTTTGTCTCTCAGTGATCATTTGATCTGTCATTCGAGATGTTTTATCTAAAATATTTAAATTTTTTATCTTTTTTGTTGTTAGTGTCCAGACAAACGTCCAGAGAAGCCAACGTTCACTGTGAGGATGAAGTCGTCGTTTCCTCTTGAACCAAACACTGAAATAAAGTCTCAGGTTTTTAGTGGACGTCCTGCAGACGGGACGAACCCTCAGAGCCGGAAGAAAGAGAAGTGATGAGACCCCGACAGCTCCAACATTCATGAAGGATTTCTATTTACAGCTGAAAATACAAACACACGGTTCAGTCTCTCCCTCGGCCGCCGCTCTGGTTTCGTCCTGAGTCGAGGCCAAAGCTCCACGACATTCGCGGTCACGGCGAGAACGTCAGGATCATCCAGCTGATCACAAAGTAGAAGAGGAACACGGGGTAGACCACCAGCGCCTTGCGGTTGGGAGGCTGGCTGTCGGCGAGGAAGGCGGTGGAGGCGAAGGTGGCCCAGCCGAAGGACGGCGTCACCACGGCCAGTCTCACGGCGAAGCTGATGGTCCCGGAGCCGCTGAGCAGGACGATGCGACACACGGCCATGGCCACGGTCAGAGGCATGATGCAGTAACCCAGGACACACAGGCTCTGGAAGAAGGAGATGGTGCCGCCCAGCAGCTTGGAGTTCAGGGTGATGATGATGGAGCCGAACCAGACGATGACGAAGACCTGGGACAGAGGACGGGACGATTCATTAGGACGAAACATGTCAATCAAGCATCAAAACATGTATTTAACTGAACCCCAGAACAAGAACTTGTTTTCTCTGTAGCGAGTATCTGGACCAACCCAGAGTCCAGTCTGGGGGGGCAGGAAGCCTGGCAGAGCAGCAGATGCTAATGCTGGTGCTAATAAGGTCATAATGTTATGGCCGGTCGGTGAGTTCAGGAGCCTCCTCCTGGTTGACCAGGTCTGGTAAACCTCTAGGAGGTTGGACCTCTACCCCTCCCACCTGAACCCTGACCCCCGTCCCGGTGTGTTCGGCTCGTACCTCAGCGAACTGCGGCCCCCCCTGGTCGTCGCTGTCCGCCGCGCCGCCCTGGAGCATCAGGGCCAGGGCGACGCAGAGGAGCAGCGGCCCCCACAGGTCCCAGTCCCGCAGCAGAGCCGAGCTCCGCTTCGGGTACAGGACGTGGACGAACTTGTAGCCCACCGCCCGCAGGTCCCGCAGGATGGTCTCCTTCACCGGCTCGTCCAGCGTCGAGAACTCCTCGTCTCTCCGGGAGGCGCTGGGCACCGAGATGTCCCCCTCCACGGGGATGTCCTCCGAGATGGAGACGTCGGAGAGTCCGGCGAACGGCCTGCTGGCCTCCTCCGCCGCCATCTTAGCTTCCAGAGACGTTTAAAGTGTCGCCTTCAGTTCTTCTCTGAGTCCAGACTCGTTAATTAAAGTCAGTAATGCTGCAGAAGAACCGGGACATAAGCTGGAGCCGCCACAGACGCCACCAGGAACCAGGACTTCAGCTCCGGCTGCTCCACGTCAGCTGGGGATTGTTTACTTCCGGGTTACGTCATCGACGCGCCGACGCACCAACATCCGGGCCACACGTTCACCTCCGTCCATTATACAATTCAAAAAGTCAGCTTTATACAGAATTATGAATTATTAAGGAAACGTACAGTTTATCAAAGATGTAAGAAGTAATTTTACCACGTTTTATATAATATTTTATATATTTAGATATGTATTAAATCTATCTATCTATCTATCTATCTATCTATCTATCTATCTATCTATCTATCTATCTATCTATCTATCTATCTATCTACAGGTTATTTACGGAATTATAAAAATAAGTGAATAGTATAGTAATAGTGTGTGTGTGTGTGTGTTTAGCTTTATAGTAGTAATACAGATACAGTGAGTATTAATATAATACAGGCAGCAGGGGGCGCTCACAGAGACCGTGTGTGTGGAGGTCAAAGGTCATGTGATGTTCCCTCTGACTGTCTGACCCTCAGGTGAACTCACCTGTTGTCTTCACCTGGATGATTGACAGCAGGGGGTGAATCAGAGTTCAGGAGTTCAGAACAAACTCCTTCAGAGGCTTTAATAACATGAGACCCCCCCCCCCCACACACACACACACACACACACACACCGCCTCCACGGCCACACACACACACACACACACACACACACACACACACACACACACACACACACACACACACCCGCCTCCACGGCCACACACACACACACACACACACACACACCCGCCTCCACGGCCACACACACACACACACACACACACAATATCATCTGACAGCACCACTCATACACAACCAGGTCCAGGTCCAGGACCAGGTCCAGGTCCCGGTCCAGTCTCTTCCTGTGGGTGTGTAGTTCAGACCTGGCGTCGCTCGGTCTGTGAGGAGGAAGATGACGACTGAATTAGTCACAACAGATAAAGATCAGTCAGGAGCTTTTAGTGCTGATTTACAGCCTGAACCTCCTCCTGCTCCTCCTCCTGCTCCTCCACCTCCTCTATAGACGGAGCAAACGGAAGGAGCCTCCTCCTGCTTCCAGCTCCGTTAATAACTACAGTTAAATGAAAGGTTCAATAAACTCAGTCAGATTTATGACGAATCACATCATCAGCTCAACAACAAAGTGTTCAGTTGTTTCTCAGATGTAATTCACAGTCGTCCTCCGTCTCCTCCGTCTCCTCCGTCTCCTCCGTCTCCTCCGTCTCCGTGTGTTAAAGACGTTGACTCCTGTCTCCTTCGTCCTTCGTGGTAAATAATAACCGATAATCTCTTCATAATTCTTCCATTTCTCGGTCTCCTCCTCACGTCTCCACGGTTACCACAGATCAGCTGGTCTGAGTGTGGTTTTATTTAAATAAGCTGCTCTGGTTCTGTCGTCCTGGTTTATTTCTAACAGGTTGATATTGTCTCGGTGTCTTATATGTTCTGAACACTAATTAAAAAGGAAAACAGGATGAAATGAGTCGGGAGGAGCTAATAAAAAGATAAATGTGTTTTTATTGTTGATATTAAAGCAGGTCTCAGCTGTTTGTTCGGGTCCAGGATCCGTCGACCAGATGTTTAACACCAGCTCAGTATTAATAGTTTCATCAGTATTTTATTTCTTCCTCCATCTGTCAAATAATAAAATAGAGTTAGTTTCAGATTTCTCACATGGATCAGACGTGTGTCATTATCAAACCTGACCCAATAAATAGAATAAATGTCATCGTCATTAATAAAACACAAACTTTAAGAATCTAGAATTTAACAGAGCAGAAATAAATTTTTAATGAATGGTTTTAAATCAATATTTTTTTAGGGGATGATTCAGAAATATTCTTCAGTTCAACCCAAATGATAAATATAAAATGTTAATATTCTAGATGCAGCTTTTTGTTTCCATTGTATTTGTTTATTCTAATGTTTTTAGCTTTTCTTATATCTCCTGGGTTTCACTGTCTCTAAACAAATAATTACATGCCCTCACATTTATACTCTATATTATATTTATTGACTCATTTCATCCCTCGTTGCACCAACGCAGCTCAGAGGTCGCACCAGACACTTTATGTCTATTTGTCATGTGCTTTTATTCTATTGTGTTAAATATATTCTCTCTCTCTCTCTGTATATATATACACACACACACATTATATTTTATATATATACACACATGTCCTCTTCTTTTTTTAATCTCACATTTGTTGGTTTGATGTTTAAGTCACTGCATCGCGGCCTCTGAGGAAGGAAAGAAGAGTTGATTGACCTCAAAACACTGGAATCCTTAAAACGCATCTTTTTTTAATGGAGCTCTGAACGGAAGCTGAAGGAGACAGAAAGTGATCAAATAAAAAGTGGTTAATGAGTTTAACCTGAGAAGCAGAGGGAGAGGAGGAATGAGGAGGAGGAAGGAGGAAGGAGGAAGGAGGAGGAGGAAGGAGGAAGGAGGAAGGAGGAGGCTGGACCTGCAGCAGGAGGAGGATCAGTCCGCAGGTCACCATCTCCTCCTCCTCCTCTTCACTAACACTGACTCTCTCGGCTCGGCTCGGCTCGGCTCGCTTCCATCTGGACCAGGACGCATACACACTCACCAGGACCAGGACCAGGACCAGGACCAGGTGACCCGGAGACCCGGAGACCCGGAGACCCGGAGACCCGGAGCGGGACCTGCAGGATCCGTGATCCGGCTGCGGGTCCGTCATGCTGGGCACCGTGAAGATGGAAGGACACGAGGCTCCGGACTGGAGCGGATACTACAGCGAGGAGGTGAGTTCATCCGGCACATTCACAGAACACACAGAATCACATGAAACCGGATTTAACCGGGACTGTCCTGGAAACACGCCGTTAAAAGAAACGGGACGAATCTGGTCTAAAGGTAAAACATAAAACTTTTATTTAAAGTTAAAAATAAAACCAATCGGCTCATAAATCGGAACGACAAGAAATCTCCAGGATTTTTATCAGTTTTTATTTATTTATTTTTATCTGTGACAAGAAAATAAAAACTGTTCCACCTCTTTAAATTAAAGCTTTGATTCTCTCATTCCAGCGGAATGTAACGTTTAATTAGATCCGATAAATTTAACGAATTTAAAGCAGAAAACCAGAACATGTGAGTAAATTAAATACATGACTTAATTCTAATGAATAAAAATGACATGAATCTGTTTTTAACTCTGAAGATTTTCAGGGGTTTCATTAAAAAGAGACGATCACTAAATATTAAATAATTATTTAATCCTCACCGACCATTATTAATATTGACTCTAATATTAATAATGATCGATGTGAATTTATTTTGTCTTTATTATTTTGTCTTTATTTCTAAAACCAGATTTGAGCTTCACACTAGGAGACGGATCCGGAATGTTCATTAGTTTTTATTAAAAGTTTATGTATTTTATAAAATATAGAAATATATAGAAATATATTTCTACTGTTTCTTAAAGTCAGAGAGAAAGAAGAGAATTAAATGAAAACAAATGTCAAATAAATATATAAGATTTAAATAAACGAGACTCGGACAATTTAAACGTTCATCAAATTATGATTATTAGTTTATTATCATTAGTATCATTAGTATCATTAGTATCATTATTATTATTATTAGTATTATCATTAGTATTATTAGTATTATTGTTAGTATTATTAGTTTATTATTATTATTATTATTATTATTATTATTATTTGTATTTGTATTATTAGTATCATTAGTATTATTTGTATTAGTATTTGTATTATTAGTATTATTAGTATTATTTGTATTAGTATTTGTATGAGTATAAGTATTGTTATTTAAATGTCTATAGACTAAAACAGACAAACGTATTAAAATAAACTTTGACATATTTCAGGTTCAGAAAAAAAAAATGAAATGAAACTTTATTGAAAGACGCATCAACAACAGGGGGCGCTGCAGAACCCGAACCTAGAACCGGTTCCAGTTCCGGTTTGAACAGGTCTAATCTGTCAAAATCTGGCCGTAGTTCATTTTGTCTTCTGGTTCTGGTTCTGACGGGTTCTGGTCTCTCTGCAGGTCTACTCTCCCATGGCGGGAGGAGGGATGGGTTCTGGTCTCGGGATGGGCTCCATGTCGGGCTACATGTCCAGCAGCGGGACCACGTCGGGCTCCTTCAATATGTCCTACAGCGGCACCGGTCTGAGCCCCGGCCCGGTCGGAGGGATGGGCGGCTCGGCTCCGGCAGCCATGTCGGGTCTGGGCGGGGGCGTGGCCTCCATGGGGGGCGCCCTGAGTCCGTCCGGTATGAGCTCGGTGTCGGCCCAGCAGGCCTCCATGGGCCTGAACCCGTACGGGGCCATGAGTCCCACCATGAGCCCCGGCATGGCCTACGGGGGCGGCGCCGGTCTGAACCGGGCCCGAGACAACAAGGCGTTCAGGCGGAGCTACCCCCACGCCAAGCCCCCCTACTCCTACATCTCCCTCATCACCATGGCGATCCAGCAGGCCCCCAGCAAGATGCTGACCCTGAGCGAGATCTACCAGTGGATCATGGACCTGTTCCCGTACTACCGGCAGAACCAGCAGCGCTGGCAGAACTCCATCCGCCACTCGCTGTCCTTCAACGACTGCTTCGTCAAAGTGTCCCGGTCCCCGGACAAACCGGGGAAGGGGTCCTACTGGACCCTGCACCCGGACTCCGGGAACATGTTCGAGAACGGCTGCTACCTGCGGCGCCAGAAGAGGTTCAAGTGCGAGAAGAAGATGTCGGGGAAGTCGGACGGGCGCAAGGAGCCGGGGGGAGGCGGGGCGGCGTCTCCTGGGGGGGACTCCGTCAAACCCCCGGGACTCCTGGACTCCTCCCTGCCCTCCTCCAGCCAGGCCTCGCCCCACGGACTGGACCTGAGGGGCGCCGGGGGGCCGTCGGACCTGAAGGCGTCCGGCCCCCAGCTCCTGTCCTCCCTGTCCCTGCCCCCCCACTCCATGGCCCACGAGTCCCAGCTCCACATCAAGGGGGACCCCCACTACTCCTTCAACCACCCGTTCTCCATCAACAACCTCATGTCGTCCTCGGAGCAGCAGCACAAACTGGACCTGAAGGCCTACGAGGCGCTGCAGTACTCCTCCTACAACACCGGGCCGCCCTCCGGCCTGGGGGGGAGGTCCATGGAGCCGCTGGACGCCTCCTACTACCAGGGGGTGTACCCCAGACCGCTCCTCAACACCTCCTAGTAGCCGCTGGACTCCCTGTGTGGACTCTCTGCATGCAGCCGACCCGCCGAGAACCGGACTCACAACTCCTGCACTGTGACCCGACCAGCTGATTAAACTGACCCCAGGTCTGTGCCTGTCTCCTTTTACACACGAGTCACCAACAGGTCCAGGTCCAAGTCCAGGTCCAGGTCCAGGACCGGGTCCAGGTTCAGGACCGGGTCCAGGTCCAGGTCCAGGTCCAAGTCCAAGTCCAGGTCCAGGTCCAGGACCGGGTCCAGGTTCAGGACCGGGTCCAGGTCCAGGTCCAGGTCCAGGTCCAAGTCCAGGTCCAGGTCCAGGACCGGGTCCAGGTTCAGGACCGGGTCCAGGTCCAGGTCCAGGTCCAGGACCAGGACCAGGTCCAGGACCAGGACCAGGACCAGGACCAGGACCAGGACCAGGACCAGGACCAGGACCGGCTCTGGGTGTTCCATGTTAGAGTCCCTGCAGAGTCCTGGTCACCAGACTCCATTCAGAAATCGATTAATTTAACAGCAGCTGATTCACAACAGACGTCTTTAAGAAATAAATGATGAGACTGAATCTAGTCCAGGACCAGGTCCTGGTCCTGGTTCTGTGGCCGACCCCTCGCAGGGCCGCCAGCCACCGGTTGAGACACAGCGTGTCGCGTTAAAGGTCAAAGGTCACCTGGGGATGGGGACGACGCGGTCGTCATGGTGATGTTTACAGAAAGCTTAATTTTTCTGATCAGGGATTCATTTCTCCCACGACCTCGTCTCCGCTCCTCTGACCTCCCGAGGGGTCGCGACCCTCAGCCTGAGAAACAGATTAAAGCGTCTCATTTAAACAGCTGATCTCATAATAATAATAATAATAATAATAATTATTATTGTTATTATTATTGATGTGTTAACAATCAAAATACTTTAATTATTATTATAATAATTGTAGTAATAATAATAAACTGAATGATGATAATTGATTCATTCGTTAAACAACAGAAACTCTTTAAATCATTTATTCTGCTTCAGATTTATTCAAGAACAAACTGAAGCTTCCGTCTGATTTTTTATTTTCACGTGTCTTCGGCTCAGACACAAATGTTCCCGGATCAGATTTATTTCTTCTAACCAGGAGGAACCAGAGCAGCTGAAAAGGTTTTGCTCTTTAAGTTCCTGGCTGAGTGTGAGGAACCAGGAACTAAAGCTTCCTTCAGTTTGTGGCCCCTCACAGGTCAGAGGTCAGCCAGCCTCCAGTGAGCGGCTGCTAACTCTTTGGCATTTAAACGCCACTGATCTGAATAAATCAAACAAATCAAACTCCTCCTGATTGGTCACAACGTTTAGTTCCTGGTCTTTAGGTCCTAGACATTAAAGTTCCTGTGCTGTCGCGTCAGCACCTGCAGAACTCAGGGACATCAGGAGTGATCTTCCCCAACTGATTGATTCATTAATTGGTTGATCGGTTGATTTATTTCGCGATTAATTGATTAATTGGTTAATTGGTTGATCGGTTTGTTTATTTCGCGATTAATTGATTAATTGGTTAATTGGTCGATGACCGTCTCTGACCCTGGCGCCATGTTTTAGGATCTTTGTTGGATGACTCACTGCGTGTGTAAAAGCAGAAACAGTTCCTGCCTGTTTGGGTGTTCCGTATTTTATTGTTCATTCTGTTTTTAAATTTATGATTCTTCTCGGGTGCATAAATGAAGGGGGAAAACAAAACAGCACCCCCTTTTGGGTTGGGTTTTTTTCGTTTGTTTGTTTGTTCGTTTGTTTGTTCGTTTGTTCGTTTTTTCTCGGGTTTGTTGTTTTTAAACTTATTTGTTTTTTAAAATTAAAACAAAGAAGCTTTGGGAAAAGCTCTGCGTGATTGGTCGCTCGGTTTTTGATTGTTTGGAGGTTTAGTGAAATTGTTCAGTTTGATTCATGATGTTTTAAAAGTGTCTTTTCATCGGTTTTTTTTAAACCTTATTGTTTTAAAACTTTTTTAAATTTGGTCGCTGGTCGGAGGCAATGACCCAGAAAAAATGCTGTTAAAATAATATAATAATTTTTTAATAATAAAAATTAATAATAATAATAATAAAAATTAAAAAAAACGGAAAGAGGTCAGTTTATGAAAACAAAAATGTTTTTTAAAATTCATTTAATCGGGAAAATTTAAAATTTTGCTTTTTCATTTATTTTTTTAAATTTGATGTGGGGAAGAGGTTCTTTTTTTAATCTGAAGTACAAAAAATTAACTTGCCCCGAATAATAATAAAATAATTTTTAAAAAATTAATAATTTTTTAAAACAACATCGGGTTAAAAAAATTTTTTTTTGCTTTTTTGTTTTGTTTGTTTTTATTTTTTTTTAAAACCAAACAAACAAACTTCGGTTTTGTAAAAACCCGTTGAATTTTGGATCAAGGGTTTATTTTTAGTGAAAATTTTAAATTTTTTTAAAAAAAAAAATTTTTTTTCGTTGTTTTTTTCTTTGGTTTTTTTTTTGTTTTTTTTTCGGTTGTTTTTTCTCCCCTGTTTTTTTTTTTTGTGTTGGTTTTTGGGGCTTTTTTTCCCTCCTCTTTTTTTCCCCTCTCCGGGCTCCCGAGGTCCCCTTAAACGGAAACCCGGGGGTTAATGCTGCGGCCAAAAGGCCCTCAAAGGCCGGTGGGTTTTGGGCCCTTTTGGGGCGGAAAAAGGGCGGGGGAAAACCCGGGAAACCCCCGGGCAGATTTCATTTGCTGGGGGCCTTTTCATCATTTGGGCCCCGACCCCGCGAAATGTCTCGAATGATCCCGTAATTATCCGCTAATTATCCGCTAATTATCCGCGGACATGATCCCCGAGACACCGAAACTGCGCCGGAGCCGAGGAGCCGAGAGGAGCCGAGGAGCCGGAGCCGAGGAGCCGAGGATCCGAGGAGCCGGAGCCATGACACGAGAAAGGAAAATAAAACATAAAATAAAAACATTTTATTAGTTTTAAACACTTTAAAAAAACAAACAAACAAAAAAGAAATGTTTATTTTAATGTCAAATTTAGTTTCTTGACTTTTTTTTATTTTGAATTCACAAACAAAAACAAATCCTTTTTTTAAAAATTGTGGATAAATTGAAAAATTTTTCCCGTTTTTTTTACATTTATTTTTGGCTTCGTTAAAAAAAATTTAGATCCAGTGGGGATGGTTAATAAGTTTTTTATTTTGACCTTTTTTTGGGCGCCCGGTTTTTTTTTGGTTTTTTATTGAAAAAAAAACTACGGGGACAAAAGAAGAACCCTTCATCTGATTTTGTGTATGCAGGTCTGATCCGGTTTCCTTCGGATTAAAACACAAATTTGGGTCCCCGGGGGACGGTTCTGAAAAACGATTTTTTATTACTTTGATTTTGGGAGGGCGTTTTAAATATTTATTTTGCCCACTGTTTTTGGGATCCTGAAAAACAAAAACATGATGATGATATTTTTTTTAATTATTATTTATTTGGTTTTTGGAGTAATTTTCTTATTTTTTAAATAGAAGATTTTCTTTTTTATTTGCGGGAATTTTAACTGTTCTCTTTTTTTTTAAATGGTTTCGGTTTTTTTTGTAGTTGGGAGAAGTTTTCATAAGAACGGGTTTCATTCAGTTTTTAGTGTTTTCTAAATTCAAACCTGATGATCGGAGCAAATGTTTAAATAATGAAGTGAAATGATTCACAGAAAAGAGTTTTAGCTTCATTTCATGTTATTGCTTAAGATTTAATGATGAAACAGGAAACAACTGATCAACGCTCACATTCATTTTATTAATGAATGAACCTGAAACATCCGCGAGTTTCACAAAACAGAAATAAGTTTAAGCGCTTTAATCTTTATCATTTTACGCTTTATTTTATTCTCAGAGTTTATTCTTCACCCTTTTTTTTTTTTAAAAAAAAAAAAAATAAAAAACGTTTGTCGGGACAGTAAATAAACAAATTTAACAAAAAAAATTAAATTTAAAAAAAAATTACATAGTTTTTGTTTATAAAACAAATTGTTACGTTCCGTGTTTAGTAAAAATTAAAAAAACATTTCCCTCTCATGGCATCTAGTTTTTTTTGAAATGTTTTTGTTGTAGTTTCAATGACCCGAAATTGTGAAAAGGTGTGTTTTTTTTTTTTGTTTTGGGGGGGTTTTTGTTTTTTTGATGTTTTTTTTTTTTTTTTTTTTTGTTGGGGGGGGGGGGGGGGGGGGGGGGGGGGGGGGTGGGGGGGGGGGGGCTTTTAGTATTTAAAAAATTTTTTATTTTAAACATTTTTTGTTTTAACCTGGGCTCCAGGTCCGTGGGGACCAGTCAGTGTCGTTCCGGTCAAAAAACCTGTGAAAGAGGCCCGGAAAGCGGGAAAATCGGGTTCAATGTCCCCCACACGGACCCGATTTAAATTTTTGATCAGTTTGTTCACATGGTTTCTTCTGTGGATCAGATCACACAATAAAGTTTACTGATATAAATCCACGGGGTTAAGTCTAAGGGCATAGTCCCCATCAAACTATTCCTCATCATTTTATTCTTCATTATTTTATTCTCATTATTTTATTCCTCATCATTTTATTCTCATTATTTTATTCCTATAAATTTTATTTTCATTTTTTTTTTTCTCATTTTTTTTATTCCTATAAATTTTTTTTTCTCATTTTTTTATTCTTCTTCTTTTAAATTCTCTCTTTTTATTCTATTTTTTTAAATTCTCATCGTTTTATTTTCATTATTTTTATTTTTCCCATTTTATTCTCTTTTTTTATTTTATTTTATTTTTTTTCCCCAGTGAATCTTTTTCCTTTATTTCCCCCCCCCCCTGTTTTTCCACCGTCCGTCGCGGGTAATTCGAGCCATATGTTCCCAGCGGGGGGGGGCGGGGCTTCGGTCGGTGCCCCCCCCCCCCGGCCCCCCGCCCCCCCCCCGGCCCCCGGTATCGTTCCTCTAAAGCCCTCGGCCTCTTTTCTCTCCATCGCTCCTTATGGAGGACGATGTCGTCCACAAAGCTGCGGCCCTCGGCCCCTTTCTTCACGGCCCCTTTCATTCCCAGTAGAAGCGGGGGGGGGGGGGGGGGGCCCGGGGCCACTCAGGCCTTTTGAGGGGTTTGGGAATTAATTTTTCCCCAATCCGATTGTACTGGAAAACGAAAAAGGAAAGAAATCCGCTCCAGGAGAGAGAGAAGAAAAGAGGAGGATGAAAGGAGAGAGAGAGCAGCTGCTTTCATCAGGAAGTTTAGGGAGCTTTGGGGACAAAGTTTTAGGGGCCCGGGTTTGGCCCGGGGGAGGGGGGGGGGGGGGGGGGGGGGGGGGGGGGGGGGGGCCAGGGGGGGTAATTGGAATTTTTTTTGGGGGTTGTTTAAGTAAACCCAGAGAAGGGGAGGAGTTTTCGGTTTAAACAATCCGGGGTTTTTCCTGGACCCCCAAACAGGGGGTTTGGGGAAAAACACGGGAAAAAAAGGGTTTTCGGTTTTACCCCCCCCCCCCCCGGTCCCCCCCCCCCCCCCCCCCCCCCCAACCCAAACCACCCGGTGCCCAGACTCCAAAAATGAGTCTTTCTTCAAAACAAGGGTTTAAAAGTCCCCAGATTAAAACCTTAAAACCACCCAAATTGACCACGAGGGGGGGCGGGAGGGGGGGGGGGGGGGCATTATTAATAATAATAATAATGAACATGAACAACTATAAATCATTTAATTACAAAAACGTTTAACCTGATAATAAATTCCTTCTTTTTTCCATTCATCTCTAAGTTTTTACCCACAAATTTTCTTTTTTTCCCCTTAACCCCCCCCGGGGGCCTCGACCCTCAGGTTGGGAACCACTGGACTCTTTTATCTGCTAAAAACTAACGCTTTACATTTGATTTAAATCATTTATTTTCTGTTCCCTCGGGTTTGACTGACAGGTTCATTTATCTGTTTCTGATCAGACTAAAAACCGTAATGAAACCTGTGTGAGTGCGTAGTTCATCCGTCTCTGTGAGGACCGGCTTCAATATATTATGTTAATGAGCGACTTCTTCTTCTTCTGTGGTATCAGTTCTAAGAATGCGATGAGATTATTGTGATTTATTCCATCGTGATCAGTGGTTGATCAGGTTTGTTTTGATGAAATCAGCTGATCGACTGGAACCAGCTGATCCGTGTCTCAAAGGTTTCCAAACTAAAAGGGCGTAAAGTTCAATTTTTTTTTTGGAAAATTTTTTGGGAAACATGAAGTTTAGAGCGCTTGGCATTAGATTCAGGGAAAAACCTCTGAAATTAAAAAAAAGGTTTAAGATGGAAAAATTTTAAAAAAAAAAAGAAAAAACTAAACGGGTGAAAAAATTCCTCCCGAGGAAAGGGGGGGGAGGAGGGGGAGGAGGAGGGGGAAGTTGAGGAGGAGGTGGGGAGGGAGGAGAAAGGGAAATGGAAAGGGGGGAGGAGGTGGAGGAGGGGAGGGGGGAGGAGGAGGAGGGGAGGGAGGAGGGTGGGGAGGGGGGGGGAGGGGGAGGAGGGTTTAGGAGGAGGGGAGGGAGAAAGGGAAATGGAGGAGGGGGGGTGGGGGGGAGGAGGAGGAGGTTTAGGAGGAGGAGGAGGGAAGGGAAAAAGGAGGAGGAGGAGGTGGAGGTGGAGGCGGGGGGGAAGGGGGGGGCCCAGGGGGGAGGAGGAGGGGCAGGAGGAGGGGGGTGGGAGGGGAGGGAGGAGGAGGTAGGAAAGGGGGAGGGGGGGGGGGAGGGAAGGAAGGTGGAGGAGGAGGAGGGGGGAAGGGGGGGGGTTGGGGGGGGGAGGTAAGGGGAAGGGGAAAAAAGGGAAAAGGTTTTTTTTTGCTGAAACATAAAAAAACCCCCCAAAAAGGGGGTTTTTTGAAGATCCGCGGAGACAGGAAGTCGTTTCAGATTAAAGATTTTAATTTTTATTTTAGTTAGTTCAGAGAAAAAGAAACAGCTGATCAACAACAACATAATTAATTTTTATTAATTAGTAACTTATTAGGAATTATAATTTATTATCTTAATACTTGTAACAACGTTGGATGAGTTCAGACGACGGAGCGAAGATTTCCTGTTCCAAGTTTCTTCCTCAAAACCTCGACCAGACGCTCCAACCTGAGGAGGAGGAGCAGGAGGAGGACACGTTAGTTACAGGAGGGGGAGGAGGAGCAGGAGGAGGAGGAGCAGGAGGAGGACACGTTAGTTACAGGAGGGGGAGGAGGAGCAGGAGGAGGAGGAGGGGGGAAACAGGGGAGGGGCCCATTTTGTTAAAGGGGAGGAGGAGGAGGAGGGGGAGCAAATGAGGAGGACACGTTTGTTACAGGAGGGGGTGGAGGGTTCAGGGGGGAGGGGGGTGGAGGGGAAAAATTTGTTTCAAAGGGGGAGGAGGGGAGCAGGGGAGGAAAGGGGGAGGAGGGGAGGAGGGAGGGCACTTTTGTTTTCCGGGGGAGGAGGGGGGGGGAGGAGGAGGAGCAGGAGGTGGGCAAGGGTTGGGAAAAGGGGAGGAGGAGGAGGAGGAGGAGGTGCCGGGGAGGGGAAAAAAGGTTTGGGTTCGGGGGAGGAGGGGGGAGGGGAGGAGCAGGAGGAGGAAAACCGTTAGTTCGGAGGGGAGGGGAGGGGGGGGAGGGGGGGAAAATTAGTTAAAGGGGGAGGGGGGGGGGGGGTGGAGGAGGAGGGGGGGGGGGGACGGTTTGGCCCCGGGGTTTTCTTTCAGCCCCTGATTTAAAAATTTTAAATTGTGGAGTCTAATTTGCCCCCCCCCCCCCCCCCCCCCCCCCAACCCCCCCCCCCCCCCCCCCCCCCGGGGGTTTGGGCCGGGGCGACACGCGAGGAAAGGTTGAATTAATTCTGGTTAACAGGGAAACACCTTCTTCTTAAAAACCTTCCTTTCCCTTTTAACACTTGGTGGGTTGTAACCCAAAAGGGGGAAAAACCCCCAAAAAAAAATTTCCCCCCCCCCCAAAACCATTTCCCCCTTTCCCCCTTAAAAAAACCCCCCCCCCTTCCTTTCCCCCCCCCCCCCCATATCTTCTCCCCCTTCCTCCTCCCCCCTAAACTCCTCTCCCCCCTCCCCCTTCCCCCCATTTCCCCATCTTTCCCCCTCCTCCTCCTCCTCATCATCCTCCTTCCCCCCCCCTCCTCCTTCCTCCTCCTCCTCCTCCCCCCCCTTTTATCTTTTTCCTCCTTTCCCCCCCTTCCTCCTTTATCATCCTCTCCTCCTTTCCCCCCCTTTTCCCCCTCCCCTCTTCATCATCTTCCTCCTCCTTTTTTTCCTTTCCCCATCATCATCATCTCCCCCTCCCCCTCCTCCTCCTCCTCCTTCCCCTCTCACAAAACCCCCTTTCTTTTCTTTTTATTGACCTTTCTTTTTCTCACTGATTTATAAATAACTTTTTGAATCACTTTAAAATGGGGTGTTGGTATTTGTTAAAAAGGGGACACCACACACACACACACCAAAACCACACACACACACACACACCACACAGCTGGGGGATCTCATTTGGGTGAGGGGTCGTCCTCTTTAAAAAGTGGTGTGTGTGTGTGTGTCCATTTTCAGGCAAAAAAAAATTTTTTTCTTTTGCTCATTGGGTAATGTAATTTCTAGTCAAAGAAAACTGTTTCCCTGGTAAAAAAGTGTGCAAAGGGTGGCTGGAAAAGGCGAACCCCTGTAAAACCCAAAGGACCCCCAATCACCACAGAAACTTTCCTGCGAAATCTCTCGCGGGCCTTTTTTTGCCCCCCCCGGCCCCCCTCCTGGGCAAAAACCGGGTTGAAAAGCTCCCCCTCCATGCTTGCTTTTCCTGGGCAGTGTGCAGCCGGGGCCAGCAGGGGGGGGCCCGGGCTTGGGGGGGGGGGGCCTTTTGGGGTGAGGGGGGGGTCCTGGCCAGGTGACCCCGAGGGGGGGGGCGTGAGAGCCGGGTTTACTTTGGCCCCGAGGGCCTGAGGGAGGAAGGAAAAGATTTTATTTCCTCCAAAAACACTGTAGCCCCCCCCCCCTCGGTGTCTCCGCAGGCATTCAGCCTCAATCCTCATGATTTATGGAGACTCACAGCCTGGTCAGCGTGGACAGATTTGATTCTGCTGCAGCTTCTGTCTGGACTCTTTCCCCATTCTTTTAATGTTATTTTTTTTTTTTATCTTTTGTCCCTTTTGGGGCTCTGGGGTTTCTGTCTGTCCCCGGTTTTGGCCAAAGGGCAAAAAAAAACTGAATCTGAAAATGAGCAAAACTTTCAATGAAACGTTTTATTAAATGAGATGAATTTAGGGCTCCATTGAAAAGAGGGGAGGAGGGAAAGGGGAAAAAGGGGGTGGTAAGCGAAAAAGATAAGAAAAAAACAAAAACCTTTAAAAAAAATTTAAGTCGAGTGGGAAATGGGCTAAATTCCTTTTAATAAAGGGTTTTTTTTTTTTCAGAATTTTTTTTTTTCCCCTTTTCTATATTTCGTAACTTTGTCCAATATATTAAATTCTTCGTGTTGTGTTCTGTTGCTCTTTAATATGCTGACCTTTGATTGGCTCGTAGCTCCTGAAGCTCCGCCTCCAGCCGCCGTCTGTCCTCCAGAGCTCGGTTTTCTTCCCTTTTTGCAGGGCCCCAGCAAACTCCCCCTGAGGGCACCATTAAATTGGGGATTTTCCAAAAAATGCCCTTCTCTGCCCCAAACTTTTGCCCTCTGTCAATCAAAAACCGACCAAACAACCGACCCAAACAACCGGGCCAAACCCAACAATTTAACCGGGCCGACCAACCCCTTTTAAACCCTTTTGTAAAACCAAACAGTCGTAGTAAATCCCAAACAGTCAAACAGTTTAACAACCAATCACAAGATGTGGAAGTGCAGTTTTTTTTCTGGTCGGGGTTTTGTTCTTTAACCCAAGCCGTGAACAGGGGGATCAAGTGCTGGATTAAAATGAGAGCGTTTCTTTAAATAAAAGGGTTTTAAATTTAAATAATTGAATAAATTTAAAAAAACAAGAGGGGTCGGACTCACTTTTAACGAGGGGGCTGGAGTGTTGCTGCTTTAAAACGCAGGGTTTTACTGCGCTCTAAATCCAAAAGGGGAAATTTGGGAAAACCGCCCCTTCACAGGGGATGCTTTAAATTTTTAGGTTATTTAATTATTTAGTTGTTGTGTTTTATCAGGACCACGTCTAGGACCAGATCTGGGACCAGGTCCAGTTCGGTTCTGTTGGAAACTGATTCTGGTCCAGTAAAGATCTAACGAGCCAATCAGACGGTTTAGAGAAGAACCCAGCTGATGCAGACTAGACTCTAAATGTGTTTTTATCTGGGGTTGTGACTGACCACATTAAGCCACGCCTCCACCCCCTTTATTGGGCGGCCTGAAGGAGCGTGCGATCGGGGGGGTTTCCCCGGGGTTTTATGTTCGGCCCCCAAATTCTGTTTTCTTTGTCGGAATTTTATGGGGGTTTAAGGGGGGTTTAAAAAAACCCAAAAAGGGGAAAAAACCCCCCCCCCGCGGGCCGGAGGGGTGAAAATAATTTTTGGGCCCACCCCCAAAATCCTCCCCCTCCCCCCCCCCTTTCCTCCCCTAAACCCTTTTTCCTTCCCTTCCTTTTCCACCTCCCCCCCTCCCTTTTCCCCTTTCCCCCCTCTCCTTTTCCCCCCATCCTCTCCCCCTCCCCCCTCCCCCTTCCCCCTCTCCTCCCCCCTCCTCCCCTCCTTCCCCCTTCTCCTTCTCCCTCCTCCCCTCCCCTACCCCCTCCCTTTTCCCCTCCCCCCCCCTTTTTCCCCCTCCCCTCTCCCCCCCCCCCTCCTCCTCTCCTCCTCCCCCTCTCCTTCCCCCTCCTCCTCCTCACCAGGAGGTTCCCTTTCATCCCAAAACTTTGCATGAACTGTGTGGAGGTCAATCCAAGCAGTGATTAATTTCCGACCCTGCCCTCCTCCTCCTTCCTCCTCCTCCTCTTGTAAAAATTTCAGCCTTCGGGTGTGGGGGTTTAAAGTGAGACATCAAAAACGAAACCAAAAAACCCCGAGTCAATATGTGGTTTCCTCCCGGGCCCGGGCGGAACCTTTTAAAAGAGCTTTCCCACTTATTAATCAGTTAAATTTTTCCCAAATGAGGCGACCGCAAAAAGACGGGCCTTTAAAATTGAGGAGTTAAGGGGGAAACCCCAGGGGGAGGAGGAGGAAAAAACGAGACTTTAAATTTTGGGAGAGGGGAACAGGCAAGGGAAAGGGGGACGGAGGGGTGGGGGGGGGGAGGGGGGCTTTAAATTTAAACATGTTTAGGTCAAAAAAGGAGGAGGGAAGGGAGGGAGGGGAAAGGTAAAGGGGGAAGGAGGTAGGAGGGGGAGGCTTTTCTAATTTAGAGAGAATGAGGAGGAAAAGGGGGGAAAAGGGAGGGGGAAAAAAGGAGGGGAAGAACGACCCCCGAAAAAAAACGACACATTCAAAAATTTTTACCTGTTCACCCTCGGCCTTGTTTTCCCGGGCATTTCCTGTTCCGCAGCTTCCAAGGGGGTGAGGACATCAGCTGTTATTTATCAGCTGGGTAGTGATAAACTGCTAGGGGATAAAATTTAGTGCTAGTGATAGCTTTTTAGTGATCAGATCAGTGTTAATGTTTTGCTGTTTTTTGATCAAACTGTTAGTGATCCCGTGTTAGGATCAGCTGCTAGTGATAGTGGTTAGTGATCCAAAATCAAACTGGTTAATGATAGCTGGGTTTGTGATCAGGGGTTTCTAGTGATCGTGTTTGTGATCAGATCAGCTGTTATTGATCAGCTGTTAGGGATAACTGTATTGGGTTAAGCTGGTTTGTGATCAGCTGTTATTTATTAAGTGTTAGTGAAACAGATGGGTAGTGATCAGCTGTTTTTGATCAGTGTTAGTGATCAGCTTGGGTAGTGATTGATGTTAGTGACCCCGTCAGGGTGTTAGGATCAGCTGCTTGGTTTAGCTGTTAGTGATCAGATCATTTTTAGTGATTTGGGTTTTTTGTGATCAGCTGTTAGTGATAGTGCGTGATCAAAATGGTTTGTGATCGTGTTAGTGATCAGCTGTTAGTGATCAGCTGCTAGTGATCAGCTGTTAGTGATCAGATCAGCTGTTATTGATCAGCTGTTAGTGATCAGCTGTTAGTGATCAGCTGTTAGTGATCAGCTGTTAGTGATCAGCTGTTAGTGATCAGATGGTAGTGATCAGCTGTTAGTGATCAGCTGTTAGTGATCAGCTGCTAGTGATCAGCTGTTAGTGATCAGATCAGCTGTCAGTGATAATTCTGAGTCAGACTCGACTTCCTGTCTGACTCATTTCACATGTGGAATCTGTTTGTTTTGAAAGACTCGGGTCACGTTCATGCTTCCGTTCTGTCCTTGTTGCTGACGCTGCTTCGTTGTCTCGTCCGACGATCGTAACCCTGACGTCAGGAGGTTTGATGAAGGACTGAACCGTCTGACCACCTGACCCTCCAGGAACTAGACGAACTTTCATCTTAACGTTGTACTGTTTCCTCCAGCGGTTTCTGTCAACTCAGTAAGTCATCGTTTGAGGGAATCAAACCCACAACCCCCCAGGTGAGCGGTAATAAACCGTAATAACGTGTAATTACCTGATATTAACTCAATAAGAAGCTGCTGTATGAGGCGGTCGGGGAGAGAGAGGTGGAGAGAGGTAGGCGGCGACTGAGCGCGCTCAGGAATGGCCCTCCGCCTCTTTTCTAATATTTCCCAGAAGCCCCGGCTGCAGGGCGAGATAATCCCTGAGAGATGAGGAGAGGGAGTGAGGGATCGGCGAGCGGCGGGGGGGAGGAGAGGAATCCTCCAGCGTGGAGTGCTCTCTCTATTCTTCTTCTCCTCCGAGGATTACGGCAGCGTTTGAAACATATTTCAGCGCGGCGCTGCAGCAGAGCGAGGGCGGGATTAAGGTGTTACCGTAGAGGGGTGGTGTTAGCGCCGAGGGGCGGGGTGTTAAAAGATGGCGGCGCGCCGATATTGGTGGGGTTAGAGGCAGTAGGCCGGCTGATGCCGACTCCACGGTGAGTTATGTGGGGTTAATGGAAGCTGTGTGGGGGGGTCATGGGGAAGGAGGCCACATTAAGGTACAAAGCCAAGGGGGCGGAGTCAGGAAAAATGAAGGTTTACTTTAAGGCGTGTCCCAACACAGGAGAGGCACGACTCAGAGGTCCCCCTCCACCTGGAGGACAGAGGACGTCCTCCTTGAAGACAACAACGTCCAACTCTGAGCCAGAGGAGACAGATGGTCTTAGAGAGGAGTGGAGGAGTGGAGGAGTAGAGGAGTAGAGGAGTCCATCTATGTCAGACTGACCCCCCCCCCCAGTCATTAACAGGAACTAGTCCAGTCAGCTTCTGATGGTTTTACCCACAGAGTTACTATCTAAACCTCAAACGTCCTCCAGTCTCTTAGACCTGAAGAACTGTCTCAGGTGAAACGTCTCCTCTGGACTCTGCTGGTCCAGGTGATCCAACGCTTTTTATATAAACCAGGACCTGAAGGACTGAGAAGCTTCACAGACGTGAAGCTTTGCTCCACATCTGTAGGTTCATGAACCAGTGACATGTAAAGGCCCCAGCTCTATGAGCGCAGGCGCATCCCAACACATTGTTACAGGATGTTACGGGATGTTACGGGATGTGACAGGATGTTACAGGGCGTTACGGGGCGTTACACTACGTAGGTGGGGTTAAATCATAGAGACTTGAGGCTCCTCCCACTCTTCCACCTGGACAGGTGTGTCTCTACATCCACCACATCTTCAGATGGCGACTTCTCCTTCATCCCTTCACTTCTTCATGTCTCCATGGTCCCGTCATCCTCTTGGCCTGACTCCAGTTGCCATGGTTACCGGCTGTGCTGCTGCAGGTCCGTTTCCGTGGCGATGGCTGTCTGTCTGTCAGTCAGTCAGTGAGAGAACAGATGAAGGCGTCTGATCTGATTCCCATCAGGAGGAGGAGTTTCTGAGGCAGCAAGGCATGCTGGGAGCCCCCCCCCCATCACCCTTAGATCCCCCCCCCCCCATCACCCTTAGATCACTCCCCCACCTCTTCCTAAGATCGCCCCCCCATCCTCCATCAGTCTGACTTCTCATCTCTTTTCATTTCCTCAGCCCCCCCCATCCTCCCACAGAGAGAGGTATATGAATCCAGATGAATTGTGGGTAATAAATCCAGCACTCTGCAGGTTTTGGTAATAAACTCTGTGAAGTGAACTTCGATAATAATCAGCCTCCAGAAGAGAGATGGGAACCAATCTGGATTTTCTTCTTCAAACTTTAAACTTTTTAATCAGACGGAGAATCAGCTCAACTTCCTGATTATTGACTGAGAGTTTATCATCGTCTGAACATCACATGACTCCATAGAGACTCCAGGAAAAAACTCATCAGACCAAAGGACTTTAGACCAATCAGAGCACGAGGATCCTGAGACGAAGTGATCTGTGTTTGTTTAGTCATCGTCACACGATGGATCAGAAATACATCAGCAGATCAGTTTCCCCGTTAACCCCCCCACATTATCACCTCACAGATCATTGGCCTCCAGGGTCCCAACCAGGCCTTAACCAGCCCCCCAACCAGCCCCCAACCAGCCCCCCTAACTACGCCTTAACCAGCCCCCCAACCAGCCCCCCAACCAGGCCTTAACCAGCCCCCAACCAGCCCCCCAACCAGGCCTTAACCAGCCCCCCAACCAGCCCCCAACCAGCCCCCAACCAGCCCCCAACTACAGCCCCTACAGCCTACCAGCCCCCCTACACCACCCCCAACCAGCCCCCAACCAGCCCCCCAACCAGGCCTTAACCAGCCCCCAACCAGCCCCCAACCAGCCCCCCAACCAGCCCCCCAACCAGGCCTTAACCAGCCCCCCAACCAGCCCCCCTAACTACGCCTTAACCAGCCCCCTAACTACGTCTTAACCAGCCCCCCAACCAGCCCCCAACCAGCCCCCCTAAACCCCACAGCGCCTAACCAGCCCCCAACCAGCCCCACCCCTAACCAGCCCCCCAACCAGGCCTTAACCAGCCCCCAACCACACCTTAACCAGCCCCCCAACCAGCCCCCCAACCAGCCCCCCAACCACGCCTTAACCAGCCCCCCAACCAGCCCCCAACCAGGCCTTAACCAGCCCCCCAACCAGTCCCCAACTACGCCTTAACCAGTCCCCAACCAGCCCCCAACCAGCCCCCCAACCAGGCCTTAACCAGCCCCCAACCACACCTTAACCAGCCCCCAACCAGCCCCGAAATTCATGGACCTCATCCAGTGTCAGTTTATACGGGGACGTCCTCAGACCAGAGACCAGATCTGACCTGGTTTCAAGTAAACCAGGTCACCTTGGCTCCTAGAGCTGAGCCCGGGTCAGACGGGACCACCTTCTCACCTTGGCCACGGATTCGTCCCTCTCCTCCATCACCGCCTTCATCTCCTGAGCTGTGATGTCCTGCCGTCGTTGCCGTGCCAACCGGAGACGCTGGACCAGAACCGAGCCGAACCGCTGGAGGTCCTGGACCGAGTCAGCACCACAGACGCAGCGAAGCAGTTCGTCCACGTCCTGAGGGTCACAAACATGGAGGTATGAGCAGATCCGGAACCAGGAACCAGGAACCAGGGTGATGGATCAGATCTGAGGAGGAACCAGGTGGTGATGTACCATGTCACAGTCGTCCAGGTCCACATCCTCCGCCCTGAAGACACAGAAAAATGTTTGTGTAGCAGGAGTCTGGGATTCATTCATTCATTCACTCACTGACTCAGACACTTGGTCCCAAAAGTGAAGACACAAATACAACTTTAGTTTTTGGTTGACTTTCACCCATTCTGTAATATCCTGTTTTTTATTAAAATATTAAAAATATCATCTGAGAATCTGCTTCCATTGAATCCATACGAGTGAATTAGTTCTTGGTATAAAGCAGATAATCATCAGTTCATCTTCCTGTTCGTCTGGTTTGATTCATGTAAACTTTTAGTTGAGCTCCAGGCTGCTAACTGCTAAGTGCTAGCTGCTGATTACTGGCTGCTAACTGCTAGGTCGCTAACTCTGTGTCTTCCTAGCTAACCTAGCTAACCTTTAGCCTCTCACTAGTCCTAACAGGAGAAAAATAGTCTTCTGGTGCCAATGTCCATAGAACGGAGTCACATCCACAGACTGAATCCTAGAATCTGATCTATGAGACTGAAGAGAAATAAATAGTAGATCTACTTTAAAACCATTGTTGCTCTTCATCCATGTGGTATTAACCAGGTAAAATGGCTCAGGGGTTGGATTCCTGCTCCATCCAATACTTTAAGTTATTCATTCAGGGAATTTTCTTCATGTTCGTCCTGTAGGAGCAACTCTTTGCTATAAAAATCTTTAGGAATACGGGCCCTGATTGACCTGCTGTGGATTGACTACAGTCAGACTAGTGAAGGAACCAGGTGTGAATCCAGCAGGTAAAGATAAAGATGTTTCGGTTCCTCGACTCGTCCTCCTGCCGCTGACCAAATTAAAGTTGGGCCAGAGCTGAGATGACCTGAGCTGCAGCAGCTGTGCAGTAATTTCCTCCTGAGCTCCCTGAAGTCCGGCTGAAACTGTGGCTGTAATTGTGTGACGGCGGTCCGAGGCGGCGCCGCCGGGCTGGTGGACGTGCAGCTGGTAACTAGCTGATCCTCTGCCTCCACTGGGAAGCTCTTTTCATTTAGCTGCTGCTGTTTTGCTGTAATAAACTGTAATAAGGTGGCCGAGGCGGCTGCGCTCTGCAGGGAACAGCAGGTAATGAAAGACCGGCCGCCTCCAATAAAGCTCCTCTAACACCCTGCTTACAGCCATCCAGCCCGGCTCAGCTCAGCCCGGCTCGGCTCGGCTCGGCTCGCCGTCATTAACACCCCCACACACCCCACACACCTCCACCCACAGGAAGACGCCGCTGGCAGCCATTAGTGGGATCAGCTGATCCAGGAGAGAATAAACCGCAGGAAAGTTTCACATGAATTCATCATCAGCTGAGAAACTTTAACTCAGAACCAGTCCCGACCGGGCCCGGTCTCCATGGCCTCCTCCAGCGCCCCGACCCGCCCACGATTCCTCTTACACTCTACATCCGGTCTCTGAACCATCATCAGGTTCTACATCCGGTCTCTGGACCATCATCAGGTTCTACATCTGGTCTCTGGACCATCATCAGGTTCTACATCTGGTCTCTGAACCATCATCAGGTTCTACATCTGGTCTCTGGACCATCATCAGGTTCTACATCTGGTCTCTGAACCATCATCAGGTCCTACATCTGGTCTCTGGACCATCATCAGGTTCTACATCTGGTCTCTGAACCATCATCAGGTTCTACATCTGGTCTCTGGACCATCATCAGGTTCTACATCTGGTCTCTGGACCATCATCAGGTTCTACATGGACCCTTTAGTCAGATGGATCTTTATCTCTCCTCTGTCTCTACCCGGTCTTAGACAGATGGTCCCTCCATATGAGCTGGTTCTGGTTCTGGGTCTGGAGTTTTTCCTTCATGCTGTTCTGGAGGTTTCAGACCAGATTTTGTCTGGAGAATCCTGATTTGTGTTATTTTTTGTTATTAACGCTATAGAAATGAAACTGAAACAATGAGACTGAACCAGAACTACAAAGACCACCCGATACACACTGGTTCTGGTTCTGATTGGGTCTGGATCAGTTTTAACAGATCCTTCTAACTGAGCCACGTCCAGACTCCTGGTTCTGGGGGGTGTTTGGTTCTGATCCATGTCACCACCACAGAAACTAAACATGCTCATTAATATTCATCATCTTCATCAGGTTTCTGTCACATTCACAAAAAAAAAAAATGTGTTTGAACGTGATCATTTTATCAAATAACCAACCAGTTATTTAATAAACCTGTTAATTAATAAACCTGTTAATTAATAAACCTGTTAATTAATAAACATGTTAATTAATAAACATGTTAATTAATAAACATGTTAATTAACGAACCAGTTAATGAATCCAGAAATGATTATGAAACAAAACGGTGGCAAACTTCAGTTTGGTGAATAAAATGTGGATAAAAAGAAAAACCAACAACAGCTACACACACTTACACACACTAACACACACTTACACACACTTACACACACTAACACACACTTACACACACTAACACACACACACACACACACACTGACACACACACTGACACACACTGACACACACACTGACACACACACTAACACACACACTTACACACACACTAACACACACACTTACACACACTAACACACACTTACACACACTAACACACACTGAACACACACTATCCACATAACACACAACTGACACACACATACACACACACTGGACACCACATGACACACACACCTGACACACACACTAACACACACACTTACACACACACTAAACACACACACTTACACACACTAACACACACTTACACACACTAACACACACACTAACACACACTTACACACACTGACACACACTGACACACACACTGACACACACACTAACACACACACTTACACACACACTAACACACACACTTACACACACTAACACACACTTACACACACTAACACACACACTAACACACACTTACACACACTAACACACACTGACACACACACTGACACACACACTAACACACACACTTACACACACACTAACACACACACTTACACACACTTACACACACTAACACACACACACACACACACACACTTACACACACTAACACACACACTAACACACACACTTACACACACTAACACACACTTACACACACTAACACACACACTGACACACACTGACACACACACTAACACACACACTGACACACACTGACACACACACTGACACACACACTAACACACACACTAACACACACATTAACACACACACTGACACACACACTAACACACACTGACACACACACTGACACGCACACTAACACACACAGACACACACTGAGTCCTGACAGATGGAACATGTTCCTCCATATTCTGTCCCTCATAAAGACGACCGTGGCCTCCAATATCAATTACCCCCTCATCCTGGGGGGTGAGGAGGAGGAGGAGGAGGAGGAGGAGGAGGGGGGGGGGTCTCTAATTAGATTTTCTGGTCTATTTGGCTGCTCCTCGAGGAGAAAGAGCTCATTTCACAGCCGTTAACGAGACTGAGGAGGTTAGAATGAAGAGGAGGAGGAGGAGGAGGAGGAGGAGGAGTTTCTCCTCAGAGGAAATGTTTGTGTATAATAATAATAATAATAATAATAATAATAATAATAATAATAATAATTACTGAGCAGCTTCCTGAAGACGACGAGCCAGAGTCAGAGCCTCATCTCTCTCCTGATTGGCCAACAGCAGACGTGACATCACAGCCTGGTCTCGGTCCTTCTGAGCTGCCAGCACCTCCTCTAACACCACTGAGGAGGAGGAGGAGGAGGAGGAGGAGGAGGAGGAGTCAGTGTTAGTTGTGTGTCAGACGTTCAGAATAAAAAGACGATGAATCTAAATGTCAGTAAGTGAACGAAGAGTTTCAGAACTTTCTGAAGGAGTTTTTCAGCTCATTTATTTGTTGGAACAACGACCTGGTTCCTGTGAGACCTCCAGGGTCCAGGTCTAGTCAGAGACCTCCAGGGTCCAGGTCTAGTCAGAGACCTCCAGGGTCCAGGTCTAGTCAGAAACCTCCAGGGTCCAGGTCTGATCTGAGTCTTTGTCTCTTAAATAAACTAGAACTTAACCTGTGAGAGTCTTTTAATCTGGTTCTAAATCTGGATCATGTCTCCAAGTCTCCAACCATGTGGTCCTGGTTCTGGTCCAGTGGTAGGTAGAGATCCATCAGAGACCAGGTGAGCCCAGACCAGGTGAGCCCAGCCCAGGTGAGGCCCGACCAGGTGAGGCCAGCCCAGGTGTTGCTGTGAGCCGTGTGTGCTGTGTGTGTGGTGAGCTGGTTTGCGGTGCTGGTGTGTGCTGAGTGTCGCTGGTTGTCTGATAATCCGCGTGGATTAAACTGTTTAATATCGACACGCGGCTCTGAATCAACACAGATCTGGTGAAACTCACACAAACACACATTGTTCTGTTAAACCAACAGCTCCTCGTTAACCGCCACCTCGTTACCGCGCTGTTGTTCTAATTACTGTGTGCAGCACAACCAATCAAATATTAGACGAGTCGACGTCGGATCAGAGCTGATTAAGAGGAGAGTAAACTGTTTGATAACCCCCCCCCCCCCCCATCCTCCCCCCTCCTCACCTGCAGCTCTCCCCCAGTCATGGGCCTCCCTCTGCTGCTCCCTCAGCTCCTCCTCCACCTCCCTGCTCTGCAGCTCCTTCTCCTTCTGGACCAGCTGCTCCTGAAGCTGAGACACAGACTCTGGTTCTTTAGAAGCTGGTCCAGACCAGACCAAACCGGACCAGACCAGACGGGACCAGACCAGACTGGACTGGACTGGACTGGACGGGACCAGACAGACTGGACCAGACCAGACCAGACCAGACCAGACCAGACCGGACCGGACCAGACCGGTTCTGTGTGTCGTTACCTTGGCGTTGATCTCTCTCAGAGCGTCCAGCTCCTTCAGCAGCAGGGACGTGTTCTTGTCTCGGTCCAGAGTCAATGGAGAAATGAGACGAGGACTGAGGAGACATAAGGAGAAGCAGCTTTAATTAGTCTCTGATTAATTAGTTTCTAATTAATTAGTCTCTGATTAATTAGTCTCTGATTAGAGGTGGAGCAGGTTCTTCCTGAACATCCAGGCTGCAGCTCAAACCTGGAGCACAGACAATTAGTTTAAAGGGCTCTGATTGGCTGAGAGTTTAAAGGGCTCTGATTGGCTGAGAGTTTAAAGGGCTCTGATTGGCTGAGGAGTGTCCAGGTGATGCAGGTATGGTCCTGGGTCTGACAGCAGCAGATCACGAAGAGAATCTAAAGTATTACTGAGGTAAAAAGGGATAAATGAAGGAGGTGAAGGGGGCGGAGCTCCAGCTTATTGTCGGTTTCTCTTTGTGTGATTGAATAAAGACTCGATGGACGAGGACGAGGTGTGAGGCTGCGTTTCATTCAGTCACCTGTGTGTAGTCAGGTCAGGTGTTGTAACGGGGGGCGGTGGCCTCACATTATCAGCTGAGAGGAGCAGGTTTAATAAGCAGCCTGATGTTCTGCTGTAATTCTCTCATATCACCTTAAAGGTCAGGCTGCTTCTTAGCGTAATAAAGCGAGTAAATAAGACACTGTCTTCTGTAATTGACTGGTTCTGACTCTGTCATCAAGCTGCTGCCTTTACTAGCCGTCTATTTCCGTCTCGCCCTCCAACGCGTCGCTAATCAAATCACATCTAAATTGAATCGCTCACATTTCTCTCAGAGATGCAGCTCAGCCTCTAATTTATTAGAAAACGCATCAAAAGAGACAAAAGAAACAGAAGAAACAGAGAATTAGAATCTAAAGAAAGACCAGAGCTTTAATGAAAGCAATAAACTTTAATAAATGTCAGCGAGGAGCAAAACACCTCCTCCTCCTTTTCATCACCTCCTCCTCACCTCCTCCTCACCTCCTCCTCCTCCTCTTCCTCCTCCTCCTCCTCTTCATCACCTCCTCCTCCTTTTCATCACCTCCTCCTCCTCCTCATCACCTCCTCCTCCTTTTCATCACCTCCTCCTCCTCCTCATCACCTCATCACCTCCTCCTCCTCACCTCCTCCTTCTCCTCCTCCTCACCTCCACCTCATCACCTCCTCCTCATCACCTCCTCCTCCCTGTCTCCTCACCTGTCTCCTCCAGGGACCAGGTGTCCTCTGGATGCTCCGCCCTCGTCTCGAGGAGAGGGACCTCTGCTGGGGGGACGGTCCTCGTCCATCAGTCCCACGCGTCCTGGTGTCCTGGAGGATGGAGGCGAGACAGGAGGAGAGACAGACCTCCTCTGGAGGACGGGGGAGACAGAAGGAGAGACAGACCTCCTGTAAGAAAGGAGAGGTGAGGACAGGTGAGGACAAGTGAGGACAGGTGGGATGAGGACAGGTGAGGACAGGTGTCTCCTCTTACCTGTCAGGTGAAGGTAGACGCTGTCGTAGCTCCACGTTCACTCTGGGATTAGCTGCAAGAGACAACACACTGTTACACACTGTTACACCTGTCCCCCTGTCTCTCTGTCCCCCTGTCTCTGTCCCCCTGTCTCTCTGTCCCCCTGTCTCTCTGTCCTCCTGTGTCTCTCTGTCCCCCTGTCTCTGTCCCCCTGTGTCTCTGTCTCTCTGTCCCCCTGTGTCTCTGTCCCCCTGTCTCTGTCCCCCTGTGTCTCTGTCTCTCTGCCTCCCTGTGTCTCTGTGTCTCTGTCCCCCTGTCTCTCTGTCCTCCTGTGTCTCTCTGTCCCCCTGTCTCTATGTCTCTCTGTCCCCCTGTCCCCCTGTCTCTCTGTCCTCCTGTGTCTCTGTCTCTCTGTCCCCCTGTCTCTATGTCCCCCTGTATTCCTACTGGGGTATGAACAGGTGAGACACCACGTCCTCAGTCTAGACTAATGAGTCAAATGTCCACCAGTGAATCTGTGTTTGTTTATACTGGTCCGGGTGAATCCTTGACTCTGATTGGTTGTGGGGCGTCCATTAAAAAGGGATAATGGACGCCCATAAAGACGTGCCTGTGGACGGGGGACGTTAAATAGTCGCTCAGCCGCTTCTTCTTCAGTTTGTGAAAAACTAATAATTTTTTCACAAACTGAAACTTCTTTGAGGGGGTGAGGGGGTGAGGAGATGAGGGGGGGTGAGGAGGTGAAGGGGTGAAGGGGTGAGGAGATGAGGGGGGGTGAGGAGGTGAAGGGGTGAAGGGGTGAGGGTGAGGGTGGGGGTGGATCGGTGTAAAGGGTCAGTGGAGGACAGAGTTTAATAAAGTTCCAGGATCTTCTAGATTCTTTCTGTGGCTCCAACCAGAGGAAGGAGTTCCACAATAATCCCTCCCCCCAAACAGGCCCCGCCCCCCATGTGTAAATGTCTGGAGGGAGCCGTGGCAACAGGGACCCTCAGGACCCTCAGGACCAGCAGGCGGTCTACTAAAGACCACCTACTGGGGGGGTCACAAACATCTTCAGCCTCTGTCTGCATCCAGCTGTGGTCTCCACTCTCTCATCCCTCAGCGACTACAGGTCCAGACCCTCCACCCACTGTCAGCAAGTGTTCTGAAGGTCTGGACCTGGACCGGGTCATGTACCTAGAGGACCCGTCCACACAGGATGCGGTCTCCACCAGACCCCCTGCAGTCCTGGGTGCTCTATTTCCCCCAGAAACCGGTTCGGAAGATCACTAGACCTGGACGTCCCAGCTCAGTCTGTCCTCAGATCCTGAGCTCCTGGAGAGGAGGACATGAAGACCAGGGGAGGACACGAAGACCAGGGGAGGACATGAAGACCAGAGGAGGACATGAAGACCAGGGGAGGACATGAAGACCAGAGGAAGACATGAAGACCAGGGGAGGACATGAAGACCAGAGGAAGACATGAAGACCAGGGGAGGACATGAAGACCAGAGGAGGACATGAAGACCAGGGGAGGACATGTCCCCCATGTACCGGCCTCACCTTACCCTGGTGGAGCTGGTCCAGTCTTAAGTATCTGCTCTGTCCCTCCCGCAGCACACTGACAGCACCCACCCACCCTGGTTCTGACCCTGGTCCTGGTCCTGGTCCTGGTTCTGACCCTGGTCCTGGTTCTGACCCTGGTTCTGACCCTGGTCCTGGTGTTGGTTATTAAACAGTGAATTACAGTTACAGAATCATTTCTTCACTTTGAAACTTTTCTCATTTCCTGTGGTCCTCCCCCCGTCCTCCCCCGTCCTCCCCCGTCCTCCCCCTGTCTCTGATCTCCTTGTGGACTCAGAGCTAATTGAGCGCGGCGTCTCTCCTTATTATTCATGTACAATTACAGATGTGATAAAGTCTTAAATCCTTCTAAATGACCGTTCATGCCTCGCGCCGCCTTTGAAGTCTCGTCAAAGATGAAGAAATGAGCAGAAAAGAGGCAGAACGCCGAGGCCAATCAGAGGCCTGATGTACGGCAGCCAATCAGAGCCGGAGGGGGGAGGAGGGGGGAGGAGGGGGGGCCGTCTTCTTCATGTAATATAAACTGAAGTCCATTAATTTTTTAAGCTGTATTTAATACATTTGGAGCAGAAAGTTTGGAGCGGAGAGCGTGGGGTGTTCCAGCTGACTGCATGAATATTAATGACGGTGTTATGATGATTAAAGAGCTTCAGCTCAAAGCCAGCACAATCCGCCTCTGATCCTCCTCCTCCTCCTCCTCCTCACCTCCTCCGCCTCCTCCACGCTGCCTCCACACCACCAGACGTGTCCTCAGACGTGTCCTCCTGGTGTCCATCTAAACTTGTCCCTCACATTCCTGCATCAGCTCGTTCAGTTTGTTCAAACAAGGCCTCATCTAACAAAACCCTGGGGGGGGGGGGGGGGGGGGGGGACCACCCAGTCTGCAGATGAAACACTGGTCACATGACGTCTCCACTCATTCACAGTCCATCGTCCTTTGTCTCCTGTCTCCACATTAATCCACTGGCCACAGGGTGCGTTTGATTTATTCTCTCGTCTTAGTTCAGACACTTTAATGAAGACCAGGACCAGGACCAGGACCACGACCAGGACTGGAACCGGGACCTGGACCGGAACCGGGACCTGGACCAGGACCAGGACCAGGACCAGGAGTACCGCAGGTGGAGAACTTATCCTGGTCTCTGGACCAGGTCCGACTCCGTCCTCAGGTCACTCCTGCCATCTGCTGGTCATTCTCCCTTCATGACTTTATTCTGTGTCTAAATGTTAACGTTAAACTCGGATGTGAAGATGAATGAATGAATGAATGAATGAATGAATATTATCTTCCTCCACAAGAAGAAGAACTGAACAAACAAAGACACATATGGGTGAGAGGAGAGGAGAGTAATACTGTTTCATATGAGCGAGAGACGCCAACAGATGATGGATTATCACAGGGTCCTCTGGGGGGGGGGGGGTTAAATTAATTAAAAACTACTGCTGCTGTTTCTTCTTCTTCTTCAGTAACAACCGTCTGAATAAATATCTGGAAACACATTGTTTAAAGAAACAGGAAATAATCTGGACCGAGACGAGCTCGGATCAGGCCGCGGTTGCCGTGGTAACGCTGGTCTCCATCCAGACTCAGCTTCACGTCTGAGTCCAAATATACCAACGTCCTCCAGACACGTTTACTCAGCAGATTACGGAGGACGCCGCGGTGGAGGACACGTCCTCAGAGGACAGAGACACTCGAGACGAAATAACACCAGTCAGAATTTAATCCGGTGATTAACACTCGTCTATTGATTATTATTTAATGATCTTTACAGGGAACGGAGCAGAGGGACGGAGCGCCCCCCAGTGGACAAACACACCCATTACACCCCACTCTGATAACAAGGATGTAAACCACAGGGGTCAAACATACGGCCCACGGGCCACAGGAGGCCCCCAGAGGGTCTGATCCGGGTCTACACAGCAGGAAGACATGAGTCCAGATTAAACTGGTTATTATTCAGACACGGATATTTTATTTAATATAAACATTCTCCTAATTCACTTCTTCTTCTTCTTCTCTACACTAAAACTAATGTTAAAGTCTGGAGTTGTCGTTGTTTACAGGTTATTTTTCTGTTGTGTTACTGGTCTGGTCCCTTTAGATGACCCCCCCCCCCCCGAGCTAAACCATAGACTGTATATAAAGATGGAACAGCTCCTCTACAGTGAAGGCACTGCAGGTAGAGCTCCCCCTGGTGGCCGGCTGTCCAGTCCACGGCGGAGACGTGTTTAGTCCATATTTATAAACGGTTTCTGGGTCTAAACACATGTAAACAGGAAGTAGAGACAAGTTTTTACCTCTGTACATATCCACCAGAGAGTCCCTGAGCTCCTTGCTGTGGGTCCATGAGGACAAACCGGTCTCGCCTGGACTCTCTGATCTGGTTCCTCTGGAAGATAAAACCGGGATCAGATGTGGATCAGGTTTGGATCAGCTCATCACCCGTGTAAAGAGTCTGTCGCACTGAGCCAGCGAATCAGACAGAAAGCACCTGTGTCTGAAGCAGACCAGCCCGACCAGTGCAACGGGTTCAGGTTCCAGTCAGACCGGCCTCAGTCACATGGTCACAGGACGCCTGCAGCTCATTGGCTGTTTAATCTGTTCCACAACGTGAGTCAGGGTCCAGAGCCTGGTCCAGAGCCTGGGCCAGATCCTGATCCAGAGCCTGGTCCAGAGCCTGGTCCAGACCTGGGCCAGATCCTGATCCAGAGCCTGGTCCAGAGCCTGGTCCAGAGCCTGGGCCAGATCCTGATCCAGAGCCTGGTCCAGAGCCTGGTCCAGAGCCTGGGCCAGATCCTGATCCAGAGCCTGGTCCAGACCTGGTCCAGAGCCTGGGCCAGATCCTGATCCAGAGCCTGGTCCAGACCTGGTCCAGATCCTGGTCCAGTATTGACCAACAGTTCGGATTCTCAGCATTAACTCAAAGGAAGTGAAGTGTGAATTTAAGAGGTCAAGTTTATTTTAGTCTCTAGTTTCTGGGTCATTAAGAGCATGAACGCCCTTAATTATGCAGGATTTTAATCCTTAATAAAATTTAAACGAATGAATAAGAAAAACATTCACCCTCCGTACAGTCGTCATGAACAGTGAAATAAACCATTGGGACCAAACCCGTTTATTGAACCAGGCTGTAAACATGTTTAATGATGCTGTAAAGTTGGGCTTTTTTGACATGGGGGTCTATGGAACCAGCCTCTAGCGGCCACTCCATGAACTGCATGTTTTTACACTTCATGGCGCAGACCTGGAAGTTACCGCCTGGTTTCAATGTTCTGGCTGCTTTAGTTCCACCCCAACACAACCCACATGTGCATATCTGTAGTATCCGAGTGTGGGCGGAGTAAAGCACATCCAACATGGCGACCGCAGGCTCCGCCCACTAAAGGCTTCATTTTCGAGGTTCAGAATCCAACAGGTTAACGATAAATTATTAACGATAGATCAACTATAGATTAGCAATAGTTACTTTTGTCTTACTCCAGTTGCTGCTGCAGCTCATTGATCTTCTTCTTGGTTCTTTGTAAAGCGAACTGAACGTCCACCGCTCTGCTGGACGCCATCAACGCTCCTTCAAACCTCCTCCTCCTCCTCCTTAAACCTCCAGCCAGACCTCCTTCACCTACTCCTCCTTCAAACCTCCTCCTTCACCTTCTCCTCCTCCAAACCTCCTCCTTCACCTTCTCCTCCTTCAAACCTCCCCTGACGTCTCCATAGCAACCACCACACTCTACACCACTTCCTGGTCATGTGAGGCAAACTGAGCCGTGATTGGCTGAAGGCCAGAGGCTGCATTTAAATATTAATGAGTTGCCAGGATCAGGTGACGCAGCGGCTGCTCTGATTGGCTGGTTTGAGCCTGAAATAAGACACTGTGGAGACAGAGGTATTGATCAGCTCTGTTTATTGGTCTTAATTATGAATTCATGGTTGAAGACGTCCTCATGTCTCCTGCAGCAGTTTGTCCAGCAGGACCATGTCCACCCGGTGTTTCATCACAAACCGTCCGTTCAGGTGGAACACAGGGATGTCCCACCTGTACCTGTCCCACCACACCCTGTTCTCTGGAAGACTGATGTCCACCTGCTGCAGGACAAACTGGAGGACACACAGAGACACAGTCACCATGACGACCGGCATCCCTTCCTGTAAACATCTGTCAGGAGTCTCACCCTGTGTTTGAACGGCAGCAGCTGTTCTTTAGCTTCATCACACAGAGGACACGGATCCTACAGAGAGACACGGCCACGTAATCGGATTACATATGAGGCTGTAATCTGATTACTGCATTTACCAGTGTGTAACCTGATTATTGACCAGCACATAATCTGGTTATATACCAGCACGTAATCTGATTACATATAAGGACGTAACGTGATTAAACAGGACGTCCAGTGAGTTATTGACCGCTGGTTCTGGGGGCGTTACCTTAGTGAACAGGGTCAGAGTCGGCAACGCTTTGGATGAAAAGGGTCGGAGGATCTGCAGAACTGCAGGTCGACTCTTCACAACAAACATCTGGGAACAAAACACACACTGTTACCAACCAATCAGAGCACAGGGCCACACAAACACGACCAATCAGAGCACAGGGCCACACAAACACGACCAATCAGAGGCCACACAAACACGACCAATCAGAGCACAGGGCCACACAAACACGACCAATCAGAGGCCACACAAACACGACCAATCAGAGCACAGGGCCACACAAACACAACCAATCAGAGGCCACACAAACACGACCAATCAGAGGCCACACAAACACGACCATCCAGTAACAACCAACTAATCAACTAGTCAATCAACTAACCAAACTATAACCTGTTACCCGTTACCTACCCGTTACCTACACGTTACCGGTTAACTACCTCTTAGCATCTGTTAAGTGCTATTTTTTTAGCTACCTGTTAGAGACTTGTTACCTGTTAACTAGCTGTTAGCTACCCATTAACTACATGCTAGCTGCTAGCTACCTGTTGGCTACTAGTCTGTTAGCCGTTCGCGTTACCGGTTCTACGACCATCATCCCGCCTCTAAACTCACCGAGTATCGACGTCCTGTGCCGGTTCCGTTCCGGAGAAAACCCCGCTTCAGTCTTCTGGTTCAGGTTCTTTACGGTTCTGTTTGTTTGGAACGTTTTAAACTAAATTTGGAGCCGAAAGAGAAAAAAAATACACAAACTCAGTCACTTCTTCTTCTACTACTGCTGCTTCTGCCGTTGTTCTTCTTCGGTTGAAATGAGTTGAATGACTGGAGCCCCCTGGCGGACCGGAGGAAACTCTCCCAGGTGGAAATGAAATAGGTTTATTTTTTAATTTATTACTAAATGTTTTTATTATTTTTGTAGTTTTTCTTTCAATACGTAATGTTCTAACAATAGATCGTTTAGTTTGGTCAAACCCCTTTCACGCTTAAGTGAAAATGAATGATATTTCTGTCGAAATGTTCATGTTTGTTTTAATTCACATTCTTAAGACTCTGGATATTGACTCCTGAACACACGGACTGAGGAACAGAATGTCCACTGCTTCATTATTTCTTAACTTCTACCATGTTCATCTGGCGTTTTTTATTCAGGTTCAGTTTATTCTGGATTTCCTGGACTCGGTCTGTCTAGTTTATACATTAAAACCAAACGTTATTTTGTGGGATCTAGTTTGTCTGAGAACAACATCAACATCTTTTAAACCAGTAAATAAAAGTAAAATAAAAGCAGCTTTTCTTTTATTTCAGTTTTTAATTTCACACAACAAACACTCAAACTGTGCAAATGAAAAAAGTCTGTGGACGCTGAGAATCACTGAGGCCACGGAGGAGCTCCAGGTTCAGCCTTGTTCAGATAAACATCAGGTCTAATTAACCTGTTCATCAGAGACCAGTCTGATCAGTTATCCCCTAGAAACCTCCTGAACACCTCATGAATATCACCTGGGTTTGGACTGGAAGGAGTTTCTAATGCTCTGTTTTAACTGGACTGGTTCTGAACCGGTATGGACCAGCCTGAACCACTCTGAACCGGTATGGACCAGTCTGGACCGGTATGGACCGGTATGGACCAGCCTGAACCAGTCTGAACCACTCTGAACCGGTATAGACCGGTATGGACCGGTATGGACCAGTCTGAACCGGTATGGACCGGTATGGACCAGCCTGAACCACTCTGAACCGGTATAGACCGGTATGGACCGGTATGGACCAGTCTGAACCGGTATGGACCGGTATGGACCAGCCTGAACCACTCTGAACCGGTATGGACCGGTATGGACCAGTCTGAACCGGTATGGACCGGTGTGGACCGGGATGGACCAGTCTGAACCAAGCTCCTCTGTGGCTATGGTGGATTTCCCAGCATGCCTCGGTAAACGGGTAATAAACAGGAAGTAAAGCTCGATGCACAGCATCAGTAACGAGCGGCAACACTGTCCTCACTGTGTCGGCCATGTTGGCTCTGAGTGATGTCACCATGGTGATGTCATGGTAACGCTGATCCATTCACACACACATAAAGTTCTGAAGTCCACCAGCCAATCGGAGGAGGAGAAGCCTCAGTAAAGTTCTCTGTGATTGGCTGCTTCCTGTTTCTTCTTCTTTTTCTTCTGTTGTCTCGGCGTCGTTCTCAGACCGGACGGGCCTCCCACACCCCTCATCCTTCCCATCATGCTTTGCTCTGCTCGCCGTGGACTCGTGAGCTCATCTCAGACCAGGAGGTCAGAGGTCAGAGGTCAGAGAATCTCATCGTCACGGGTCAGGAAGGTCAGAGGTATCCACGGTAACCTGCAAATCAAACACATCAACAGTCCTCATCAACCAGCGGCCAATCAGGGCTCAAGGACCTGGGACTGGGACAGTGCCCCCACCTTGATGAAGATGGTATCGTCCTTGATGTAGCTGCCAGTGTCCAGGACGCTCTGGGCCACGAACAGGGGACACCCGGACGCGATGTTCATCTCCGCCACGGGACGCCTGAAGCTGCTGCTGTTGGGGTCCGGTTTAAAGGCGTCGCCCAAATGCTTCCTGGACGGACCCTGGTCCATGAGCATCAGGGTCACCTGGCGACAGATGGACCGGGTTAGAGGCCGGGTCAACCAGTGCTAAACCAAAGCTAAACCAGGGCTAAGTCAGGGCTAAACCAGGAGTAAACCTGGGCTAAATCAGGACTAAGCCTGGGCTAAAAATGGGGAGTAAACCAGGAGTAAACCAAGGCTAAACCAAAGCTAAACCAGGACTAAATCAAGTCTAATCCAGGGCCAAGTCAGGGATAAAACAGGAGAAAACCAAGGCTAAACCAGGACTAAACCAGGACTAAACCAAGGCTAAACCAGGACTAAACCATGACTAGACCAAGGCTAATCCAGGGCCAAGTCAGGTATAAAACAGGGATAAAACAGGAGTAAACCAGGAGTAAACCATGGCTAAACCAAGACTAAACCAAGTCTAATCCAGGGCCAAATCAGGGATAAAACAGGAGTAAAGTAGGACTAAACCAAGGCTAAACCAGGACTAAACCAAGGCTAAAAAAAGCTAATCCAGGGCCAAGTCAGGGATAAAACAGGAGTAAACCAGGAGTAAACCAAGGCTAAACCAAAGCTAAACCAAGGCTAAATCAGGGCTAAACCAAGGCTAAATCAGGGCTAAACCAGGAGTAAACCTGGGCTAAATCAGGACTAAGCCTGGGCTAAAAATGGGGAGTAAACCAGGAGTAAACCAAGGCTAAACCGAGGCTAAATCAGGGCTAAACCAGGGCCAAGTCAGGGATAAAACAGGCGTAAACCAGGAGTAAACCAATGCTAAACCAAAGTTAAAACAGGAGTAAACCAGGACTAAATTAGGACTAAATCAGGATTAAACCAGGACTAAACCAAGGCTAAACCAAAGCTAAACCAGGGCTAAGTCAGGGATAAAACAGGGATAAACCAGGGCTAAACCAGGACTAAACTAAGGCTAAAAAAGAGCTAATCCAGGGCCAAGTCAGGGATAAAACAGGAGTAAACCAGGAGTAAACCAAAGTTAAAACAGGAGTAAACCAGGACTAAATTAGGGCTAAATCAGGACTAAACCAGGACTAAACCAAGGCTAACTCAAGGATCATCCAGGGCCAAGTCAGGGATAAAAGAGGAGTAAACCAGGACTAAACCAAGGCTAAACCAGGACTAAATCAGTGCTAAACCAGGACTAAACCAAGGCTAATCCAGGGCCAAGTCAGGGCTAAACCAGGACTAAACCAGGGCTAAACCGAGGCTAATCCAGGAGTAAACGAGTCAGTACCTTCTGCTTGAAGGGCCAGGGCAGCAGGGCGTCGTACTCCCCCCTCATCACCACAAAGAACAGTGACAGGTGCGTCCCCTTGCCCATGCCGTCCCCGTTCAGGTAAACCCGGGCGCACATCTTGTAGCCGAAGTAGCCGGTGTAGAACGGCTGCGAGTAAAGAGACAGCGTCTTCGAAGCCACCGCCTCCTGTTTCCGCCTCTTGTAGTCGCGGATCTTCCAGATCAGAGTCCCGTTGTAGCTCGCCGTCTCCAGCACCTGGAACCGCAGGTCCATGTCGGCCAATCGGATCTCGTGGACGCTCAGCATGTCGTCATGGCGATTCAGCTGAGACTCCAGAGACGCTGCAGAGAGAAACAGACTGGTCAACTCTAGCAGATCTCAAACCACTGGGACTAGTCCCTACAGTCTCCCAGAGTCTGTTCTGACCCAGAGTGTGTGTTGTGGATCCGGTCCCGCTGCGCCCCCCTTGTTCCAGAGCGCTGAGCCTGGTCCTGACGTTCTCCAGCGTTCCCCTCAGGTTCTCCACCTCGTCTCTGAGCACCCGGAGAGAACGAAGCTCCAGCTCTACCTCCAGCAGCTTCTCTGAATGAGAGCTCATCAGTTTCTACAGGAGACAGACGGACGCGTTTAAAAGAATATCAGGACCAGTACGATCCAGACTGATCCATGGGTCAGGGTCTGCATCAAGAGATGTGATTGGTCCTCTTGGTGTCAGTGTGTTTCCTCCGGGTTCTAACTGATAGTTGTGGATCAGTAAAGAATGGGCCGGGTTAACTGAGGATGTTTGGAGACATGTGGACATGTGGACGGGTCGTGTTCAGACTGATTAGGTCTCAGACTGGGGTAGGACGCATTAGTGAGGCCCAGAGGCTACTGGGCTGTGGTGGTACCTGCATGGCAGCCAGTTTCTGCTCCATCTGCCGGTTCTTCTCTCTCAGCTCATCGTTCTGTTTCTCCAGGTCCGACAGTCGGCTGCTGAGAGCTGGAAGAACCTTGTACCTCTCCATCAGCTCACCTTTCACGTCCTCCACCTGGAAACAGCAACACTGCTCAAGAGGAGGTCCTAGGACTCACGATAACTACAGTAACCCAGACCTGGTCGCCATGGTTACCTTGGTCTCCAAGGAGCAGTTCCTGTTGGCCATCATCCTCAGGTGTTCAGCTGCAAAGGTCGACTCGTGTTGCCTCATGTCCTGGTTCAGACCCTGAAGGAACCAGAGTAAAACAGAACTGAGAGGAGCAGGAGGAGGAACAGGAGCAGCAGGAGGAGCAGCAGGAGGAGCAGGAGGAACAGGAGGAGGAGGAAAAGGAGGAGGAGCAGGAGGAGGAACAGCAGGAGGAGGAAAAGGAGCAGCAGCAGGAGCAGGAGGAGGAGGAGGAACAGGAGGAGGAAAAGGAAGAAGAGCAGCAGGAGGAACAGGAGCAGCAGCAGGAGCAGCAGGAGGAGCAGCAGGAGGAACAGCAGGAGGAGGAGGAAAAGGAGGAGGAGCAGCAGCAGGAGCAGCAGGAGGAGCAGCAGGAGGAGCAGGAGGAGCAGCAGCAGGAGCAGCAGGAGGAGCAGCAGGAGGAGCAGCAGGAGGAGCAGCAGGAGGAGCAGGAGTTACCTTGAAGGTGCAGCCGTAGCGCTGGAACTGGCAGCTGACCTGAGCTTTGGGACAGTCGTGCTGGTGGCTGGAGAGCTGAAACAAAGAGTCAATGGGATCAGTATCACAATACGTCTGGTACTGGACCGGACTGAGGAGGACGAACTGGACCAGTACCTCGCTCCGGGGCAGGGAGGAGAAGGAGCAGTGGTTGGGACATGACACCGGGAACGCTGGACACACCGTCTCTTTGTGTTTCTGAAAAGACACAAAACTGTTCTGATTCCAGAGACACAACGTTTAAACATCCATGGACTCCAGGTCCTCTAGGGGGACAGTGTCCCGCATTAAATCAGACCAGTCTTTATCTTCTTAGTGAGGTCTCTGATTGGACACATTGTCCTGTTCATGTCTCTGTGTTTCCTGTCCAGGGACTGAGGATGCTAATTAGCATCATTGCTATAATCCATCATATTTACGCCTGTTGCTGCCTGGACAGATGTTCATTAATGAGCTCTGTCCCCATCGAAGACATCAAATAAATGAACAAACAAACAAACACAGTAGCAGCTGCCTGAGTCAGCTGTTCCATCAGCTGTTCCATCAGCTGTTCCTACCTGCAGGTCAGTCAGGGGCATCTTGGTGGAGCAGAACTCACAGCTGGTCTCTCTGTGTTTACATTTCCAGCTCAGGTGGTCGGGGATCTCCTTCCTCATCATTCGCTCTTTACATTTCCCCAGAGGACAAGGAACCTCGAAGAACGGACACACGTTCAGGTGGTCCTGGAAACACAGGTGCATCCGTGAATGAAACATCGGAACCAACAGCTCAGACAGTTTAAGGCTCAACGTTCGTTAATGACGACATTCTGGGTAAACCTCCTTCTTATTTATCTTTTTACTTGGAAACAAGGAAGCTACAGTCTCCACTCAGTGGACAGAAATGAGCTATTAGGCTTTGGCTCCAGATGTTTGGAATAAGCTTCGATCTGAAGTGCATCTATGAAACCTCAGCGCTGGGACTGGATCTAAAGCTCTGATGGAGACAGTGGAGACAGTGTCCATGATGAGGACATGTCCCGTCTCTGATGAGAACGTTTGGAAGGAAGACACATCCTCTTGTGTGTGTGTGTGTGTGTGAGTATATATGTAAATGCATTAATACATGTTTACATATTTATGTATCTATCTATAATCTCCTCCTCTCTGGAGGACGTCCAGGCTGTGTTACTGTGTGTGAGGAGCACTGGTTTTATCAGAGAGGACATGTTCTGGGTCCAGGATGGACTGTGATGGACATTAGACAGAAGACGCTCTGTTGCCACGGTAACAGCAGTGGTTTATACTTAAAATCCAAGTATAAACAGTTAGAAACAAAATACAGAGAGAAAGAGACTCAATGTCCAACAGAAGGTCTGATCTGTTTCACCTTCTAATCCCACTATTGTTATTGTTATTATTATTATTGTTATTGTTGTTGTTGTTATTATCATTATCATTATTGTTGTTGTTGTTGTTGTCATTATTATTGTTGTTGTTGTTGTCTGTGTGGACGCCGGTGGTCACCATCACTAATACAGACGTATTTCTGTGGGTCAGTAACAGGAACCAGGACCAGAGAAGGATTCACTGGTTTGTTTTGATCTTTTCATCTGGTTTCGTTTGGTTCAGTCTAAATTCTCACTGGGATCTGCTGCAGACTCATCTGCTCCTGGCAGCCGCTGGCTTCACTGCGACAGAAAACCTTCAACGCCATGATCTCCCGCTGGCAGCAAACATCTTTGAAGATCTGGACAGGAGGGACAGGAGGGACAGGAGACACAGATCAACATCACAAAGCTCAGCAGCCAATCACAGGTCAGAGGTCAGTGTGATGTCATTTCCTGCTGACCTTGTCTTTGAACAGCGGCTCCATGTCTGCAGGACACACTGGGTTCTGGTGGCTGCACGAGGACAGAGGACGTTAGAGGACATCAGAGACACCTGATGGCGGAGGCAGTAAATACACTGAACACCTGTCCGTCTCTAGGGGGACGTCCCTACCTGAGGATGTCCTCGATGCAGGTCTGACAGAACCGATGTCCACACTCCGTCTGCCGGGGTTGACTCAGGACCAGCCTGCAGGACTCGCAGCGGTATTTGTCCTCTGGAGTTTCTACAAAGTGGTCTCTGAATCCTCCATGAAGGGGCAGGAAACCCGCGGCACCTGAGGACACGAGGACACCTGTCATCGTCATGGAAACGCCCCAGGGACGTCCAGTGTGAGGACGGTGGTGTACCTGGCTGAGAGGACGGCTCGCTGGGAGGCCAGGGGTTGACCGGCCGGTGGGATGGGGGGGCGCCAGGGGGCGGGATGAGGGAGGGCGCCGCCTGCTGGAGGGGAACCTGGACCTCCCTCCCATCAGGACTCCTCCCCGCGGACATGACCTGAGGACCAAGCACAGCAGGACTCAGACCCAGACCCAGAACCAGAACCAGAACCAGACCCAGACCCAGACCCAGAACCAGAACCAGAACCAGTCTGCAGAGGAACTTGTTGAGGCAGCGCGGGGTTTTTCCTCAGAGCAGCTGACGTCCATTAATAACCTCTGAGCCTCCAAGGCCAGACTGAGGGAAACCCCAGTCCAGACTAAACCAGTTCATGACGTCATCGCTGGACTCCAGGAAGTCCCAGCATGCATCAGTGGGATGCTAATGAGCTGAGATCATGAACAGATCAGCTGATCACTTCCCATAAGGAAAACGCAGAGTCCGACAATAATAGCACATCTTCAGCTAAGCTAAGCTAAGCTACGCTAAGATAGCAGTTCAAATGTCTAAACGTTCATCTTCACTCAAAGAAACATAAAACACACAACAACACAACTCGGTGGTGTGTAGTTTTTTGTATTTTTTCATTGTGTAGTTTTTAAGGAAGTGATGATGATTCCAGCATCTGGCAGAAAAAACACAGAAAATTCCCTCGAGTTCTGCTTCGACTTTTCTCGTCAGTCAAAGTGAAACTTCACCTGAAGTCGGTGTTTCACTTCAGCTGCAACTCGTCAACGTTCAAGAACTCAGAGACCAGGTCCGACCCGAGACCTGGTCCGACCCGAGATTCATCTCTCTGAATGAGCTCAGACCGGACCGTCCCTGGTCCCTGGACCCTGGTCCCTGGACCCTGGTCCCTGTCCTCAGACCAGACCAGACTGTCACTGGTCCCCAGTCCTCGGTCAGATGGTCCCTGTGGGGTTCTGGGTTGACCCGGGTCCAGCCCAGACTCTAATGGGAAGTGAGGAGCTTGATCTGCCTGTCAATCAACCACAGCTGTAACCGTTGATCTGAACTCATCAGTAATTAATCAGAGATTTTAATTAATGATCCGTGATCAAAGTCACCCCTCATCCATCAGCTGATCATCACTAAACCACCATCGGACCAGAACTTCGTTTACTTTCAGCTCCTCAACAGAAACATCTCAGACCAACAATTAATAACATTAAACCTAATTACTAATTCACGACAGGATAATAACCGATAAGAACAGAAACATATTCACTCGATTCACTCTGAGTTCGATTGCTCAGGTCTGACCGAAGCGTCTCTGTTTCTGTCACTGATCAGGTTATAAATAAAGTTGTGAATAAAATTATTAATTAGCTTTTCAATTACCTTGTTGCTCGTATTATTGATCAGACTCTCAATACAGTTGATGATTATCTCATTATTTACCTTGTAGCTCGTGCAAATGATCAGGTTATAAATAAAGTTTCCATTTAGCTTATTAATTAGCTCTTTAATTAGCCTGTAGCTCGTGCTATGGGTCTCCGGTAATGAGCCGATGTAAACACTGAGTGTTAGTGCTAACGGACCGTTAGCTTAGCTTGTAGTTTAAACGCGGACAGCTTAGCTTAGCTTAGCATCCCCGCCGCTAGCCTCCGCTCCTGCTCCTGCTCCGGGTCCGGGTCTTTTGTCTCCTCTCAGCGGGACTCACATGAATCTCCTCCCCAGGCCGCAGCTCCTCTCCGCGGCTCCGCGGCTCCTCGGTGGACTCTGTCCGGGATTCAAACCGTCAACCTGCCGCTGCCGCTGTGTCGGAGCCTCCGGGCCTCGGGGAGACTCCTCATGGTCCGGGTCCGGGTTCGGGTTCGGGGTGGTCCGGGTCCTGTGGGTTGTGTCCGTGTGTGAGAGAGAGAAGAGAGCGGATCCAGCTCAGAGATCCAGCGGCAGGTCAGAGCTGGAACCTGGAACCTGGAACCCTGGAAACCCCCTCCGCTACTTCCGCCCAGGAAATCCCCCAGCAGCCCCGGGCCGCAGGGACCGGACCGGCCACCGGGGGGCGCTGCTTCGCTTTAACAATCAATGTCATTTTAACAGGCTTTAAATTCCTCTTCGACCGAATTTATATGTTTACACACACACACACACACACACACACACACACACATATAAACAACACATTACGACTTTGTGTTTCTAGAAGGTTTAAGATAAAATACTAACATCAGACTTGATCCTGCAGTAAAATGCAGATGTTATATAAAACCCAGAAAAAGACAAGAGAACAAAAACGAAACCTTCTAAATGTGTTAATGGGTGCGAGAATGATGTGTGTTCCTTAGAAAATAAATAAACACACAGATTAAACTGAAGTGAAAGTGTTGAGTTCTAAATGTCTGAGTCAGGATCAGGATCAGAACCTGGAATTAGTTCTGATCGGTCTCCAAAGAAACAAACATCATCTAAATGTTCCCCAGGTTTAGGTTTTTGCTTTCTTCTGGATTTTGTTCTTAAAAAATGAACGAAGAATCTGAAATACACAACATAGAAATATTAGACTAAAATGAGCCGATATTACATATCAGAGACACAATCTGCTGTGACCAACAACTAAACTCGATGACTCGCGTGTTTTGAGTCGTTTTTATGAAGTAATAAAACTAAACAAACTCATCTATACATCATTTTAAATCTTTCCTTCAGTTTTAAACCAACCGTCAACAACAGATCTAGACTCCATGAAAAGATTAAATACTTTGTCATCTTCAAAGAAGCGGAGGAGGAATCCTTGTTGATGTGGATTTGTTTTTATTCTCATTTGTTTCTGATCTGTGATGACATTATCTTGTCAGAAGCACTGATTCAGTCCAGAAGAAATATAGTTAAAAAAGAAACCAAAAGTGAGACACTGAATGATGACGCCTGTTACCGGGGAAATGTTCTGATGACGTTAGTGAAGAAACTGAAAGGACTCGTTTTATTGGTGAACTTTGGCTTTATTGTCTTTCCTCTAAAAGGTCCTAAAAAAGAACAGGACGAGGCTTCAGGACAGGCCACGCCCCTACCTGAGCCGCATCATCAGTTCAACCCCCACCCCTCAGACAAAAACATAAAACAAGTCAAAAACAAATTCAGATTAAAAAGAGAAAGTAAATGGAAAGAAACAGGCCCCTCCCCCTTTTGACTGACAGGTCATGTCTGACTCCTGATTGGTCCAGAGAGCATGGTGATGGCAGGTGATGACATGAACCCCCTACCTGATGAAGATAAGCTGAGAAACAGGAAATAAAATAAAGTCACACACACTAATAATAAAACCCAGAGGGTGGAGCCTGGCGTTGAGGGCGGGGCATAGATGGAGAGGTGGAGTCCGAGGGTCTCAGGACGCCAGAGGCTTCTCAGAGTCCACGGGAGAGGACGAGTCCTGGGGGACAATAACAGAGACAATCAGCTGAGAGCCGTCAATCAGACATTAACTACGACTCCCAGAACCAGAGCATTGTGGGAGAACATGGCGCCTCCTCCTCACCTCCTTTGTCTGCTTGACCTCCTCATCCTCAGCAGGACACACCTCCATCTTCTCCTCCAGCTTGTCCTCCTCTCCTCCCCCGTCTCCCCCCTCCATCCCGTGTTCAGCCTCCCACTCCTGGAGAACTTCGTCCAGGTTAAACCTGCGTCTGTAGTTCACCAAGAAGTTCTTCACCTGCACCACCGACTTGTTACCGATGACGTCTGAGATGGCCTGGAAGTCCCGCCCATACTTCCTGATGGCTGCGAAGGATTGGACAAGATTCACCGACCAATCACACACTCGCAGGTGTTTTTACAACGTCCAGGTTTAACCTTGGGCTGTGTCAAGCGTTTACAGGTGTGCAGGTGTGTGCAGGTGGGTGCAGGTGTGTGCAGGTGTGTGCAGGTGTGTGCAGGTGTATCAGGTACAGGTGTTACCTTGTACTGCCAGCAGTTGCTCCTCTGTGGTCCAACGATTGTTGAACTTCTGATTCATCTGAAAGAGAAACATCAAGCGTCACCTGTCGATCAGCGCCTGGTCTCGGAGGAAGTGGCGTGTTGCCATGGTTACCTCAGGTTGCCTGAACTCGTCCACCCCTGACGCCAGCTTCTCTTTCAGCGTGCCGTTGGTCTGTTTGATGGACTGAATCTGAAACAGAGACACCGACAGGTGGGTGGACAGGTAGAGAGACAGACAGGTAGAGACTGATAGACAGACAGGTAGAGACACAGGCAGACAAACCTGTCTCTTGATGGACACCAGCTGACCGTCCAGGTGTCTGATGAGTCCCTGAGCAGACGAAGACGACAGAGACACTACGTCCTGCTGGTTGAGAAACATTCCTCTGGGAGGACGCTTCTTCATCCGCTGAGACGCCTTCCCACCTGTCTACAGGTGAGCAGACAGACAGGTTACTACTACCTGTCTACAGGTGAGCAGACAGACAGACAGACAGGTTACTACTACCTGTCTATAGGTGAGCAGACAGACAGACAGACAGACAGGTTACTACTACCTGTCTATAGGTGAGCAGACAGACAGACAGGTTACTACTACCTGTCTACAGGTGAGCAGACAGACAGACAGACAGGTTACTACTACCTGTCTACAGGTGAGCAGACAGACAGACAGGTTACTACTACCTGTCTACAGGTGAGCAGACAGACAGACAGGTTACTACTACCTGTCTACAGGTGAGCAGACAGACAGACAGACAGACAGGTTACTACTACCTGTCTACAGGTGAGCAGACAGACAGACAGGTTACTACTACCTGTCTACAGGTGAGCAGACAGACAGGTTACTACTACCTGTCTACAGGTGAGCAGACAGACAGGTTACTACTACCTGTCTACAGGTGAGCAGACAGACAGACAGACAGACAGGTTACTACTACCTGTCTACAGGTGAGCAGACAGACAGACATGTTACTACTACCTGTCTACAGGTGAGCAGACAGACAGACAGACAGACAGACAGACAGGTTACTACTACCTGTCTACAGGTGAGCAGACAGACAGACAGGTTACTACTACCTGTCTACAGGTGAGCAGACAGACAGACAGGTTACTACTACCTGTCTACAGGTGAGCAGACAGACAGACAGACAGACAGACAGGTTACTACTACCTGTCTACAGGTGAGCAGACAGACAGACAGACAGACAGACAGGTTACTACTACCTGTCTACAGGTGAGCAGACAGACAGACAGGTTACTACTACCTGTCTACAGGTGAGCTGATGCTCAGGTTCTTACCTTCAGGCCTGTAGCTGGTTTGACCTCTGACCTCTCTGATCCAGGACTCACCTGCAGACAGTAACCAGTCAGTAAACATAATCAAACAGTCAGTAACCAGTCAGTAAATATAGACAAACAGTCAGTAACCAGTCAGTAACCAGTTAGTAAATATAGACAAACAGTCAGTAACCAGTCAGTAAACATAAACAGTCAGTAACCAGTTTACCTCCTTCTTGTCGTCCTTATTTGGGTCAAACTCGAGGTCACTGGGCGGAGTCCCGTTTCCCTCCTCAACCTCATCATCACTGAAACAATCAACCAATCACAGTTAACTATGGTTCACACCTGTAGATAAACAGGTAGAGAGACAGGTAGACAGACAGGCAGAGACAGGCAGAGAGACGGGTAGACAGACAGGTAAAGAGACAGACAGAGAGACAGGTAGAGAGACAGACAGAGAGACAGGTAGACAGACAGGTAGAGAGACAGGTAGAGAGAGACAGGTAGACAGATAGAGAGACAGATAGAGAGACAGGTAAAGAGACAGACAGAGAGACAGGTAGAGAGACAGATAGAGAGACAGGTAAAGAGACAGGTAGACAGACAGATAGAGAGACAGGTAGAGAGAGACAGGTAGAGAGAGACAGGTAGACAGACAGGTAGAGAGACAGGTAAAGAGACAGACAGAGAGACAGGTAGACAGACAGATAGAGAGACAGGTAGACAGACAGATAGAGAGACAGGTAGAGAGACAGATAGACAGACAGGTAGACAGATAGAGAGACAGGTAGAGAGAGAAAGGTAAAGAGACAGACAGAGAGACAGGTGGAGCTCACCTGTTGTCTCTGTCCCTCTTGTGTTTCCTGGTCTGTCTGTCCATCAGACTGGTTTTACTGCGACTTTTCTTCCATGAGTAATAAAACCGAACCAGACTGGCCATGGACTTATCAGGAAGCTGGAACCAGAACCACAGGTTAGACCGGTTCTACTGGGTCTACTGCTGCCCCTGTTAAACATGGTCTACTGGGGCCCCTGTTAAACATGGTCTACTGGGGCCCCTGTTAAACATGGTCTACTGCTGCCCCTGTTAAACGTGGTCTACTGGGGCCCTGTTAAACGTGGTCTACTGGGGCCCCTGTTAAACGTGGTCTACTGGGGCCCCTGTTAAACGTGGTCTACCTGGCCCCTGTTAAACGTGGTCTACGGGGGCCCCTGTTAAACGTGGTCTACTGGGTCTAGTGGGGCCCCTGTTAAACGTGGTCTACTGGGCCCCTGTTAAACGTGGTCTACGGGGGCCCCTGTTAAACGTGGTCTACTGGGTCTACTGGGGCCCCTGTTAAACATGGTCTAGTGGGGCCCCTGTTAAACGTGGTCTATGGGGGCCCCTGTTAAACGTGGTCTACTGGGTCTACTGGGGCCCCTGTTAAACATGGTCTACTGGGCCCCTGTTAAACATGGTCTACTGGGCCCCTGTTAAACATGGTCTAGTGGGGCCCCTGTTAAACGTGGTCTACGGGGGCCCCTGTTAAACGTGGTCTACTGGGTCTACTGGGCCCCTGTTAAACGTGGTCTATTGGGGCCCCTGTTAAACATGGTCTACTGGGTCTACTGGGCCCCTGTTAAACGTGGTCTACGGGGGCCCCTGTTAAACGTGGTCTACGGGGGCCCCTGTTAAACGTGGTCTACTGCTGCCCCTGTTAAACGTGGTCTACTGGGGCCCCTGTTAAACGTGGTCTACGGGGGCCCCTGTTAAACGTGGTCTAGTGGGGCCCCTGTTAAACATGGTCTACGGGGGCCCCTGTTAAACGTGGTCTACTGGGTCTACTGGGCCCCTGTTAAACGTGGTCTACTGGGGCCCCTGTTAAACGTGGTCTACTGCTGCCCCTGTTGAACGTGGTCTACTGGGGCCCCTGTTAAACATGGTCTACTGCTGCCCCTGTTAAACATGGTCTACGGGGGCCCCTGTTAAACGTGGTCTACGGGGGCCCCTGTTAAACGTGGTCTACTGGGTCTACTGGGCCCCTGTTAAACGTGGTCTAGTGGGGCCCCTGTTAAACGTGGTCTAGTGGGGCCCCTGTTAAACGTGGTCTACGGGGGCCCCTGTTAAACGTGGTCTACGGGGGCCCCTGTTAAACGTGGTCTACTGGGGCCCCTGTTAAACGTGGTCTACTGGGGCCCTGTTAAACGTGGTCTACTGGGGCCCCTGTTAAACGTGGTCTACTGGGGCCCCTGTTAAACGTGGTCTACCTGGCCCCTGTTAAACGTGGTCTACGGGGGCCCCTGTTAAACGTGGTCTACTGGGTCTAGTGGGGCCCCTGTTAAACGTGGTCTACTGGGCCCCTGTTAAACGTGGTCTACGGGGGCCCCTGTTAAACGTGGTCTACTGGGTCTACTGGGGCCCCTGTTAAACATGGTCTAGTGGGGCCCCTGTTAAACGTGGTCTATGGGGGCCCCTGTTAAACGTGGTCTACTGGGTCTACTGGGGCCCCTGTTAAACATGGTCTACTGGGCCCCTGTTAAACATGGTCTACTGGGCCCCTGTTAAACATGGTCTAGTGGGGCCCCTGTTAAACGTGGTCTACGGGGGCCCCTGTTAAACGTGGTCTACTGGGTCTACTGGGCCCCTGTTAAACGTGGTCTATTGGGGCCCCTGTTAAACATGGTCTACTGGGTCTACTGGGCCCCTGTTAAACGTGGTCTACGGGGGCCCCTGTTAAACGTGGTCTACTGCTGCCCCTGTTAAACGTGGTCTACTGGGGCCCCTGTTAAACGTGGTCTACGGGGGCCCCTGTTAAACGTGGTCTAGTGGGGCCCCTGTTAAACATGGTCTACGGGGGCCCCTGTTAAACGTGGTCTACTGGGTCTACTGGGCCCCTGTTAAACGTGGTCTACTGGGGCCCCTGTTAAACGTGGTCTACTGCTGCCCCTGTTGAACGTGGTCTACTGGGGCCCCTGTTAAACGTGGTCTACTGGGGCCCCTGTTAAACGTGGTCTACGGGGGCCCCTGTTAAACGTGGTCTACTGCTGCCCCTGTTAAACATGGTCTACGGGGGCCCCTGTTAAACGTGGTCTACGGGGGCCCCTGTTAAACGTGGTCTACTGGGTCTACTGGGCCCCTGTTAAACGTGGTCTAGTGGGGCCCCTGTTAAACGTGGTCTAGTGGGGCCCCTGTTAAACGTGGTCTACGGGGGCCCCTGTTAAACGTGGTCTACGGGGGCCCCTGTTAAACGTGGTCTACTGGGGCCCCTGTTAAACGTGGTCTACTGGGGCCCCTGTTAAACGTGGTCTACTGGGCCCCTGTTAAACGTGGTCTACTGGTACCATCTGCTGGATGCGGTGGAAGCTCTTCCCGTGGAAGCTGAACGCTTGTTCGAACAGAACTCTGTCCTCCACCGTCCACTCATCAGGAAACGGGGTGAAGTTCGGGAGGTCGGCCAGAGACTTCTCTATGTTGTGTTTGTGCCAGAAGAGCATCCCCAGCGCCTGGAGACAGGGAGACAGACAGGTAGGGACAGGTAGGGACAGGGAGACAGACAGGTATGGACAGGTAGGGACAGATAGAGGCAGGGAGACAGACAGGTAGGGACAGGGAGACAGACAGGTAGGGACAGGTAGGGGCAGACAGGGACAGATAGAGGCAGGGAGACAGACAGGTAGGGACAGGTAGGGACAGGGAGACAGACAGGTAGGGACAGGTAGGGGCAAGGAGACAGACAGGTAGGGACAGGGAGACAGACAGGTAGGGACAGGTAGGGGCAAGGAGACAGACAGGTAGGGACAGGGAGACAGACAGGTAGGGACAGGTAGGGGCAGGGAGACAGACAGGTAGGAACAGGTAGGGACAGGGAGACAGACAGGTAGGGACAGGTAGGGGCAGGGAGACAGACAGGTAGGGACAGGTAGGGTCAGGGAGACAGACAGGTAGGAACAGGTAGGGACAGGTAGAGGCAGATAGGGACAAATAGGGACAGGGAGACAGACAGGTAGGGGCAGGGAGACAGACAGGTAGGGACAGGTAGGGACAGGGAGACAGACAGGTAGGGACAGGTAGGGGCAGATAGGGACAAATAGGGACAGGTAGAGGCAGATAGGGACAAATAGGGACAGGGAGACAGACAGGTAGGGACAGGAAGAGAAACAGGAAGAGAAACAGGTAGGGACAGGTAGAGGCAGGGAGACAGACAGGTAGGGACAAATAGGGACAGGGAGACAGACAGGTAGGGACAGGGAGACAGACAGGTAGGGACAGGGAGACAGACAGGGAGACAGACAGGTAGGGGCAGATAGGGACAAATAGGGACAGGGAGACAGACAGGTAGGGACAGGTAGGGGCAAGGAGACAGACAGGTAGGGACAGGTAGGGACAGGGAGACAGACAGGTAGGGACAGGTAGGGGCAGATAGGGACAAATAGGGACAGGGAGACAGACAGGTAGGGACAGGTAGGGGCAGGAAGACAGACAGGTAGGGACAGGTAGAGGCAGGGAGACAGACAGGTAGGAACAGGAAGAGAAACAGGTAGAGAGACAGGTGTTGTCCAGTTGTGGACATTTACCTGCTCCATGTTGTAGCCGTGTTTCTCTTTGGCGATAGCGATGTACTCATCCACTAAAACAGAGAAGTCAAGTTAGTCAGAGCTAACAGCTAATGGCTATCAGCTAACAGCTACCAGCTAACGTATAACAGCTATCAGCTAACGACTAATGGCTATCAGCTAACAACTAACAGCTACCAGCTAACAACTAACAACTATCAGCTAACGACTAACAGCTAACGACTAACAGCTAACAGCTAACGACTAACAGCTATCAGCTAACAACTAACAGCTAACATCTAACAACTATCAGCTAACGACTAACAGCTAACGACTAACAGCTATCAGCTAACGTCTAACAGCTACCAGCTATCAGCTAACATCTAACAACTAACAGCTATCATCTAACAACTAACAACTATCAGCTAACGACTAACAGCTATCAGCTAACAGCTACCAGCTAACAACTATCAGCTAACGACTAACAGCTACCAGCTAACGACTAACAGCTACCAGCTAACAGCCCACAGTTACCAGCTAACGACTACCAGCTAACAACTAACAACTACCAGCTAACGACTAACAGCTATCAGCTAACATCTAACAACTAACAGCTATCAGCTAACGACTAACAGCTATCATCTAACAACTAACAGCTACCAGCTAACGACTAACAGCTATCAGCTAACATCTAACAGCTATCAGCTAACAGCTAACGACTAACAGCTAACGACTTACAGCTACCAGCTAACAACTAACAACTATCAGCTAACGACTAACAGCTATCAGCTAACATCTAACAACCAACAGCTATCAGCTAACAGCTAACAGCTAACGACTAACAGCTATCATCTAACAGCTAACAGCTATCAGCTAACGACTAACAGCTAATGACTAACAGCTAACAGTTAACAATTAGCAGCTTTCAGCTAATGGCTAACAGCTACCAGTTCTTACACTGAGTCTGGTTCAGGCAGCTGCTCGGGATCCAAACCAACATCCCCAGATTGTCTCTGAGCTGAGCCGCCTGGGCCACATCTGGAAACAGAGATGAGCAATTAATCAATCAAGCCAAACTATTTAATAGTATCTAAAAAAGTAAATAAAAACCTGTGATTGACTGAACCAACAGATTTGAAAAGCAGTCAGAGACATATTTTAAAGGCTCCTGAAAGTCAAAGAACAGAGAAGTGAATGGATCATTACATTAGGGAACCAACACAAACCTGTTCATGAGGACAGAGGACAGAGGACAGAGGACATGGACCGGGACGTCTCCTCTGGACTCTACTAGTCCAGATGACTTTTTAAACGCTAGTTCTGTTAAAATAATTCAACTAAACCCTAAAGTGTTTCTGTTATTTAGCCACCGACAACAACGTAACAGCTTAAATACAGACTCAGATGAACCAACTTCTTCAGTTTTTAGAAACTAAAGCTGAATGTGTTCACACTAGTGTACCTAATGAAGTGGCCAGGGGGGTAGGAGTCAGGTTTTAGGAGGTTCAGGTCACCTGATCCAACATGTCCGCCATCACAGGACTGCAGGTCTGGACCCAGGGAACTTAACGTCTCAGTGCACTGTGATGCTGGACTTTAAGGGGTTCCTAATGTTCTGGCCACCCCATGATCAGTGTACAGACTGTAACATGTGGATCAGAACCAGAACCAGTTCCACAACCCAAATACCCTAGACACGTCATGAACACGACCAGAACCGAAATCAGAGGCTCAGGTGGACCAGGAACCAGTAGCAGGAACTTTAGGGCTTGTGCTGTTCGAGGCTATCACCGGCCCTAGGCTACCGAGCCCCGTTTTAGTCTTACCTGGGTCAAAGTCCGGAACCACGGCCTGGTACTGCGGTCCGACCCGCATCCCTCCTCCACCTGCACACAGACACACTTCAGAACCGAATCCAGAACTCTGGTTTCAGGCGGTCCACGGCTGTGCTGCTGAGACCGAGACTACCCACCATGCTCCTCGTCGCTGCTGGACCCTGAACTTCCTTCCTCCCAACAGCTGTTGGTGCTAGTTCCATTACCGGACAGGTTCTTCCCGCCGGGGTTCGCTGTGGCTCCGGGTCCGCTGCCTGTCGGAGCCCGCCCTCTCCTCTTCCCCGGAGCCTCCGGGTTCCTCTCCAGCATCGCCGGCATCGGGAGGACGGAGTTAGCAGTTCCGGCTAATCGCTAGCTGCTATCTTAGGCTAACTGTTAGCCTGTTAACTTCCCTGTCTGCAAACGGACCCGAACCGGAGCTGGACTCAGAGTTCGGGCCGGGGCAGCAGCGGGACGGTTCGGTGTGAAACAGAAAATCTGGGTCCAAAGTTCGCACCGAAGACTCTTTAGCCACAGCTAGCATCTAACGAGGCTCCGCCGTTAGCTGCTAACGAGGCTCCGCAGCTAACAGCTAACGAGGCTCCGCAGCTAACAGCTAAGGCTAGCTGCTAACGAGGCTCCGAGTGGGAAAAGTTCCGGAACAAACATCCAGAACCAGAACAAACTAGCCAGAACCGGACCGACACCGGGAGTCCGACTCAGAGCCGAACACAGGCCGAACCACCGAGTCAGGCTGAATGAGGGCGATCAGAGAGCGGAGAGGGAGGAGGAACAGATCCGGGAGGAGGAACCGATCTCTGTTGCCATCACAGGTCAACCGGAGAGGAACCGGAGCGGAACCGGATCACGAAGCGCACCTTACCCGTTCAGATGGCGCATTTGATTAAAGTACTCCGATTAAAGACCCGACCGGGACCAGATGACTGAATTAGAAATAAAATATTTAATTAAGAAATCTGTTACAAGAAGAAAAAAATCACAGCAGCGGCAGCTGACCAGCAGAGGGCGCCATCATTAAATATAAAAATGTTTATAACAAATATATAATATATATTATGTGTAAAATAAGTAAAAATAAAGAAACTTTATAGAAGTCCAGTTCAAGATGACCTGGATACCTCGTAAATCATCATGATAATAATATTATTATTAATTACTTCTGTATGTATGTCTTCAGTGACACCTCCTCGTTAGATGCTAACTCACTAGCTATACCAGCTACAACTCACTTAAGATCCTGCAGTTCCAGTATTGTTCACTAGAGGCGTCCTCCTCGTTGAACCAGCATGTTTCCGTCCTGCTTCAAAACCAGTTCTGGGGCCTCATGTACAAAGGGTGCGCGCGCTCAAAAATGTTGCGTGCGTTTTTTTGTTTTTGTCTTTTGTCTTTTTCATGGCAAAATTCAGATGTATCAAGAGTGAAATGACGTGGAAATGACGTGGAAATGTGCGGTGCGTCACCAGACTTCATGCATACGCGCGTATCTACACACGTTGGACCTTTGGCGACACCTAGAGGTGATGCTGGGAAACTGTGTGTGTGTGTGTGGGGGGGGGGGGACGCTTCAGATCCACCTCGATATCGAACCTCTTCTTTCTCAAGTTCTTGTTCTTTTCTGATCCCACGTCATTGACTCACACATCTGGGACCTCCGGTACCATGTGATAATGTCAGAGGGCGTCTGTAAATAACTCTGCTAACACAGAAGTTCTGAGATAAAACTAATCCAGTGTGAATATACATCTCCGTGATTTCTTGTCACTCAAGAATTATTAAGGATGTGCTGTAAATCAAAGTTTGTTGTTGATGTTTGGGAGCAAAGTGGAGACGTAGCTGAACTGTTCACTCGTTTAAATCTGTGGCTGATTTAAATACAGACAACTTCCCCTTCAGTGAGTTCTTTCTCCACTGTGCTCACATCCTTTTGTTTTAATGTCCTGATTGTACACAGGGGGAATCAGGGCCTTTTTAAAATGATTTGTGAATTTAAATGGGGGTGTGGTTTATATGGCCGCTGCAGACCCCGCCCCTTTTCTGTGATTGATATGAACTGTGTGTAGTTACCACGAGTCACCAACAGGAGGCGCTCCTCAGCAGGATTTAAACGGATCATCTGACTCTTCCTCAGATATTTGGACCTTGCTTTTCTCACACTTTTTTTTTTTTCAAATAACAAATACATTTGTTATTGGTTAGAAAGTCACGTTGTGATTTCATTTTCTTACTTCTGGGTTTTTGTCTAGAATCAAAAGCTGCTGAGACTGATCAGCTGATCTGTGTTGTTGTGAGGAGAGGTCAGCTGATCTGTGTTATTGATGAAGTCTCTGCTGAGTTTCTGTTGCTGTTTACTTTCGTCATCGTTTCAAGGCCACTATGTTCACTATGTGAGACACTCGACCCCCTCCGCCCCCCACGGCCCGGCCTCCAACACAAACATCCACACATGGAGATGAAGGCAGGGGGACAGAGGGGGAGGAAGGGGAGGAGAGTTGCTATAAAAGTCTGGAGGAGCTGAGGACGGAGGTTTGAGAGTCAGAGACTCTGCTGAACAGGGAGCAGATCCACAGGACGAGCGTTTCAGGTTTGGTCGAGTCCCAGGAAGATTCAGAACGTTTTTTTTTATTTTCAGGAAGCCTCACTCAAGGCCAGGCAGGTCCCAGCAGGTCCCAGCAGGTCCAGACCGGTCCCAGCAGGTCCCAGCAGGTCCCAGCAGGTCCCAGCAGGTCCCAGCAGGTCCAGACCGGTCCCAGCAGGTCCCAGCAGGTCCCAGCAGGTCCCAGCAGGTCCAGACCGGTCCCAGCAGGTCCCAGCAGGTCCCAGCAGGTCCAGACCGGTCCCAGGTGTCCCCCAGTGCAGCGATGCCGTGGCTGCTGTCCTCTCAGCTGGACTACTTGTCCTCATCCCCGTCCCAGCGGGAGTGCGAGCGGACGGCTTTCTCCTTCTACTGCTCTGTGCGGGAGCAGCTTCCCGTCTGGCTGCTGGAGGACATGCGTAGCATGGAGGTCTTCTGCTGGGAGGACGGACACCCCCGAGCCTTCCTGCCGTCGGAGGCGCTGCTGTACGCGCTGGTCCACGACCACCGGGATTACGCCCGCTACCTGCTGGACAGGTTCTCGCTGAGCGTGCTCAAAGCGCCGCGCTGCAGCTTCTGCTGCTGCCGGGGCAGCGGGGCGCCGCACCTGAACATGGCGGTGCGCTACGGCCGCGTGGAGATCCTGGCCATGATGGTGGAGTCTCTGAAGGACACAGGTGGTGAATACCTGGACAGCTGCGGCGGCTGCGGCCACACGGCGGACGCGGGGAAGACGGCGGTGCAGCTGGCGGTGGAGCTGTCGCGTCCTGACTGTCTGCTGCTGCTGCTTGCCCGAGGGGCGCGGGCCCACGGCCTGGACGCCGCGCTGCAGCGACTCGCCTCCTGCGACGAGTCCGAGCGCCGCCACGCACAGCGCTGCCTCGACTTCCTGCTGCTCTTCCTGCCTGAAACGCCGCTGCTACGCCACCTGCAGGACGAGCCGCAGCGTTGGCAAAGCCTGCTGGGAAAGGAAGTCTTCATGTGGCTGTGCGGCCTGGCCCCGCCCCCCCTCCTGCTGCAGGCGCTCCGGTGTCTGGCCCGGTGTGGACCGGACCGGATCAGCATGCTGCCTGACTTCCTGCAGCCGCACAGCTGGCAGTAGCATCATCTGTTACCAGGGAAACGGCTGCATGCTGCTGTGATTGGACGGTTTCCTGACCCTGTAAATAACCTGTAAATAGACTTTAAATGAACCTGATCACTGGACTCAAACATGGAGGAAACACGTCTGATCAGTTTTATTGATCAGATCCAGTTTCTGAGCTGAATGTGAGAAATGTTTAATGACCTCTGACGTCCTGTTTCCATGTCAATAAACGATTAAACTGAGGCTGAGTCCTGAGTCTGTGTTCAACCACGATTCACCAACCTGAACCCATGAACACCTGGACCAACAGGTGAGACATCAGCTGACAGGACCAGCACCAGGGCCAGGTTCTGATCAGGGTTAGGATCAGGGTCCTGAATCTCTCTGAGCTGAATTACAATCAGTCATATTATTGATGGTGTTTGGATTGATCCAGCATGAGTCAAAGAAACAAGGAAACTATAAAACAGAAAAAGAAGCTCTGAGACACTGGTTCTATCTACTTGTCAACACATCAACCTAATAAAGGTTCCACTGGGCCCTGAACCCAGAACCAAATAACTACTTCTAGGTCCCGAGAACCCGATCAATCAACATGTTTATTAAGTTAATGAATTAGACAGGTGAGTTTACACTGAATGTTACTGGTCAAACATTCAACCAATCAGCTGACAGCAGGGTGACATCACCACAGATCACCTGACAACTAGGCACAGTTTGAAGGACGTGTCCTCCGTCAACCAACCACAATCCATCCATCCATCCATCCATCCATCCATCCATCCATCCATCCATCCATCCATCAACCAACCACAATCCATCCATCCATCCATCCATCCATCCATCCATCCACCAACCTTCCATCCATCCATCCATCCATCCATCCATCCATCCATCAACCATCCATCCATCCAACCATCCATCCATCCAATTAACCATCAATCAACAATCCATCCATCCATCCATCCATCCATCCATCCATCCATCCATCCATCAACCATCCACCATCCATCCATCCAATTAACCATCAATCAACCAACCACCATCCATCCATCCATCCATCCATCCATCCATCCATCCATCCTTCCATCCACCATCCATCCACCATCCATCCATCCTCCATCCAACCAACCAACCAACCACAATCCATCCATCCATCCATCCATCCATCAACCATCCATCCATCCATCCATCCATCCATCCATCCATCCATCCATCCATCCATCCACCATCCATCCATCCATCCATCCATCAACCATCCATCCATCCATCCACAGCATCACCTGCAATAGGCACATATGAAGACGTTCCTCCGTCAAACCATCCACAACCATCCACCATCCATCCAAACCATAACCAATAATCAACAACCACAATCTCATCCATCCATCCATCCATCAATCAACCATCCCTCCATCATCCATCCTATCCATCCCACCAACCATCCATCCATCCATCACCATCCATCCATCCTCCATCCACCAACAACACCATCCATCCATCCATCCATCCATCCATCCATCCATCCATCCATCCATCCATCCATCCATCAACCATCCATCCATCCATCCATCCATCCATCCAATTAACCATCAATCAACAATCCATCCATCCATCCATCCATCCATCCATCCATCATCCATCCATCCATCCGTCCATCAATCCAAATCACCAACCAAACATCAGGTCCACCAGGTCCAGGTCTTGTTCAGAAGGATCTCTTGTGTTTGATAGATTTGATATTTTACACATGTTCATGCCTCAGGTCCAGGGGCCGAAGCTCCTTGTGTGTTTCAATGGTAACCAAGCTACAGACAAGCGGTTAGCGTCGGTTCTGTCGGATCATTTTCAGTCCGGTTTGGTCCCAGAGTCTCCTCAGGAACATTAAAACTCACAGAAGAAGAAACACCACAGAAGAAGAAAGTGGTCTGTCCCTTTAACATCCCAGTTAGTTTGAAGCTGGTCCGCAGTCAGAACCAATCAGAACCAGGTGGAGCGAGTCTCCTCTGATTAGTTCTGACTGGTGGACCAGTCCTGGATCAGCAGAACCAGTCTCAGTCCGGGTTAAAGTGCTTCCTGTGACAACAGCAATAAAACTAATAAAAGTCCATTTCCCAGCAGCCACCTGGGCTCCTCATGAGTCACCTGTCCACTTAGTGTCGCCTCAGCTGTGACATCACTCAGCCCACTTCCTGTCTGAAGTTAGTAAACAGGAAGTGTTGTCACTGTGACATCACAGCATCCTCTCAGGTGAGTCCAGATCTGACCAATCAGGCGACAGAGTGATGTCAGATGAGTTCCCATTCTTCATCCTCCTCCCCTCCAAGGGCGGGCCCTGAGGGGGCGGGTCTACTGGGAGCCTGTGGGAGGAGCTTAGTCAGTCGACGGGACAGTCCACCAACAGGAGTCACCGCCCACAACTCGTCCTCTGGCGTAACTGCAGAGACAGGGAGAGAGACGTGAGACACACCTGAGAGACACGAGACATACTGACACACTGGGACGCACTGAGACACACTGGGACACGCTGGGACACACTGGGAAACACTGGGACGCACTGGGACACACTGGGAAACACTGGGACACGCTGGGACACACTGGGACACGCTGGGACGTGGTCTTACCAGTAAACCAGTTGGCGTTCCCAGGGATCTTCTTCCAATAGTCTCCGGCAGCGTTTCTCTCAGAGACGCCGTAACGTCGAGCCAAGTCTCCGTTTACACAACGAACCCAGACGGTCCGACAGCTCAGGACCAGTTGACTGACAGCCAGACCTGAAGACACAAGGACACCAGACAGGTGAGGGCCAGGCAGGTATGAACCAGGCAGGTATGAACCAGACAGGTGAGTACCTGGTACTAATTCCCAGTCCGTCCCAACGGGCATCTCATCACTGAGTCCGGTCCTGACGAAGACACTTCCTCTGTTGTCCAACGCCCAGAGGAGACGGTCGTTAGGACTCGTCTGAATACTGACCAGCTGCACTCCTATTGGCTGGAGAGACATGGCATCTCAGTCACCTGTGCAGGTAACACACTATACAGTATCCAGATCCACCAGTTACCTGGTTGGACCAGGTGAGTGGTACCTGTACAGGTGGTTCTATGTGAACCAGTGAGTGTTACCTGTACAGGTGGTTCTCTCTGGACCAGTGAGTGTTACCTGTACAGGTGGTTCTATGTGAACCAGTGAGTGTTACCTGTACAGGTGGTTCTCTCTGGACCAGTGAGTGTTACCTGTACAGGTGGTTCTATGTGAACCAGTGAGTGTTACCTGTACAGGTGGTTCTCTCTGGACCAGTGAGTGTTACCTGTACAGGTGGTTCTATGTGAACCAGTGAGTGTTAACTGTACAGGTGGTTCTATGTGGACCAGGTGAGTGTTACCTGTACAGGTGGTTCTATGTGAACCAGTGAGTGATACCTGTACAGGTGGTTCTCTGTGGACCAGTGAGTGTTACCTGTACAGGTGGTTCTATGTGATCAGTGAGTGTTACTGTACAGGTGGTTCTATTAGGTGAACCAAGGTGTTCTGAAAGTGTTACCTGTACAGGTGGTTCTCTGTGGACCAGGAGTGATACATGTACAGGTGGTTCTATGTGAACCAGTGAGTGTTACCTGTACAGGTGGTTCTATGTGAACCAGTGAGTGTTACCTGTACAGGTGGTTCTATGTGAACCAGTGAGTGTTACCTGTACAGGTGGTTCTCTCTGGACCAGTGAGTGTTACCTGTACAGGTGGTTCTATGTGAACCAGTGAGTGTTACCTGTACAGGTGGTTCTTCTGAGTGAACCAGTAGGGGGTTTACCTGTGTACAAGGTGGTTCTCTCTGGACCAGTGAGTGTTACCTGTACAGGTGGTTCTATGTGAACCAGTGAGTGTTACCTGTACAGGTGGTTCTATGTGAACCAGTGAGTGTTACCTGTACAGGTGGTTCTCTGTGGACCAGGTGAGTGATACCTGTACAGGTGGTTCTATGTGGACCAGTGAGTGTTACCTGTACAGGTGGTTCTATGTGAACCAGTGAGTGTTACCTGTACAGGTGGTTCTATGTGAACCAGTGAGTGTTACCTGTACAGGTGGTTCTATGTGAACCAGTGAGTGTTACCTGTACAGGTGGTTCTATGTGAACCAGTGAGTGTTACCTGTACAGGTGGTTCTCTCTGGACCAGTGAGTGTTACCTGTACAGGTGGTTCTATGTGAACCAGTGAGTGTTAACTGTACAGGTGGTTCTCTCTGGACCAGTGAGTGTTACCTCTACAGGTGGTTCTATGTGGACCAGGTGAGTGTTACCTGTACAGGTGGTTCTATGTGAACCAGTGAGTGTTACCTGTACAGGTGGTTCTATGTGGATCCAGGCCGGCAGCATCATGCTCGGGTTCAGCGGTTGAGTTCCGACTCTGAAGTAAACGACTCCTCGGCTGTCCACGGCCCAGACGTTCTGACTGCCACAGCTCACACTGACCAGACGAACACTTCCTGTAACACACAGGGATATTTTACCTGGACTCACCTGAGCACATGATGAGAACAGTCGGACCCCTAGAGGAGTCCAGGATCCCTGACTAACTAATTAACCAGTGCTGTTGGGTTTATGGACAGGCTCAGGAACTTCCTGGAGTTCTGCTGCTGTGACGCTGGTTCTGTTTATCAGGTCTCAGCAGTGTGAGCCGGAGCTCAGGTTTCAGACACATTCCAGGTGAAACTGTTTTAGGGAAACAGACTCAGGTTTCACTGAGGAGTGGCGTCCCGCTGACCTCTGACCTCTGAGGGCGGCGCTGCTGCAGCTGATTGTAACATTCGCTCTGTGGTCATTCCTGGTCCAGGACCAGGACCAGGACCAGGACCAGGACCAGGACCAGGACCAGGACCATCTGTGCCTCTTTACAGCCTCATTTGTGATTCATTCATGGTCCAGAGTCGGTGTTGATACGTCCTCCAGTCATGTGGTCTCTGATAGTGAGAAGGGCACAGCGACTAAAAACAGCCCTGACCTGCCATCAGGCTGCAGTGTGACGCACACTCTGTCCTCTGGTTTAAAACCACTTATATAACGTCCACCTGTCAGTGAGACAGAGACACACAGCTGGGAGGACGGATCTGTCTCTGTCCACTGAGCTGGGAATGTATGTGCATGTCATAGTGTAACCTGAGCTGAAAGAACACAAACACACACCAGGGACGTCCCTCTCTGGTCTTAAATGTCCTGGAGTTGGTCCCTGTAGCTTCCTAAAGTCTGTCCTTGTCTTGTCCTGAGTCCAGTAAATGTTTCAGTCAGAGTTAGTGTGGAGAGATGAGCTCGTACCTTGTGTCCTCCAGCGCTGCCATAAACTCCCTGACTCTCTCTGGAAGACTAGTCTCCAGTCTCTAGTCTCCTCTTCTTCTTCTAAACGTTGAAGCGTTCAGTGTTTGTGTTTGTTGTTGTTGTTTGACCTGAGTGACTCCCTGGGTTCTGCTTAGAGGGTCTATATAATAACTAGTAGCGGTACTGACCCAGCTGGCTCAGGTCCAGGGGTGTCCAGTTCAGTCCAGAAGGACAAGACGGAGACAGCGTCCGGATGACGACTCGTCCGTGAGTGTCCAAACCCCACAGAGCATCACGGCAGGCGGACAGGTGAGACAGCTCCACCTGAGCTCAGAGACAGAACAGGACATTAGCAGATCCACAGGTAGACACCTGGACCAGGACCAGGACCTGGACCAGGACCAGGACCTGGACCAGGACCTGGAACACGAACAGGTGTGTTTACCTCCGGTGGCAGAAGGACAGAGGAGGGGCGGAGCTCTCCATCCTGGTCCCAGACACAGAACAGGTCCTTCCTGGTCTGGGCCAACCACAGGAACGTACCTGAGACACAGGAGACAGAGACAGGTGTCCAGGTGTGTCTCATGTCCAGAGGACATGTGTTGTGTCCAGGTGAGTTACCTTCTCTGTGAGGCACCGCCGAGGACGTGATGAAGGTCCATCTGGTGGCTGAGACGGTTCCTCTGGGGACCACGTTCTGCCAGAAAGTTCCTGAAGGAACCCAACACATTCAGAATCTGAGAAACTCAACAAAACCCGGTCCTGGTTCTGTACCACTGGCCTGTACTGACCCACGAGGCTGCCGCGGGCCAGGTGCAGTTGGTTCCGTCCTGAGGCCACCCAGACCCCGCTGGCGTTGGCGCTGACCAGACTGGGCTGGCACTGGGAGTACTGGGACAGGAAGGCCACCACCCGCTCCACGGGCGCCCTGGTCACCGTAGCAACGCTCTGAGTGGCCTGAAGCAGAGTCTGGAACAGACTGCCCTGGTCGAACACCACGTAGTCCGAAATACTGATCTGATGGAGAGACACCGACACCTTCACCCCCTGGACCACCAAACCTGGTCCCAACCCTAAGACTTAGAACCAGGTCTAACCTGCCACCAGTGGTCGTCGTGGCCCTGTGGTTTGGAGGAACAGATGCCGGTTCGAAACCAGAGGCTGCCGCTGGCGTCCAGGGCCCAGGCCGTCCCTCCATCCCCCAGGGCAACGCACATCAGCTCCAGACCCTGAGCTTCACTGGGACAGAGACAGTGGACAGGTAGTACAGGTGAGGACAGGTGAGGACAAGTAGTACAGGTGAGGACATGTAGTACAGGTGACTACAGGTGAGGACGTGTAGTACAGGTGAGTACAGGTGAGGACAGGTGAGAACAGGTGAGGACAGGTAGTACAGGTGAGGACAGGTGAGGACAGGTGAGGACAGGTGAGAACAGGTGAGGACAGGTAGTACAGGTAGTACAGGTGACTACAGGTGAGGACAGGTGAGGACAGGTGAGGACAGGTAGTACAGGTGAGGACAGGTAGTACCTGACGGTGTCGTACTTCCAGCCGTCTCCTTCGCTGCAGAAGCTGTTCAGTCCTTCTCTGTAGAACAGAGCCTTGTGTTCGCTCAGAGCCCAAACTACACCTGCTCTCACACACACCTGGCTGAACACGCACGGGGTTTCTACCTTCACCGAGCGAGCACAGGGGCGCTCCATGCTCAGACCTGGAACACACACACACGTTACCGTGGCAACCACCCGCTGCATTCTGGACAGGTGTGTGGACAGGGGAGGCGTCAGGACTGTGGTTTCCATCTATCTCACCTGTCTGCAGGTACAGGTCTCCGTTGGTCCTGATGATCCAGGCGGAGTCGTCGCTCAGGGCAACGAAGGCCGTTTGCTCCACAGCTTTGTACCAGTGACGTTTTCCTTTCACCGACACTTTAGCACAAGCAAACGCCGTCATGCTCTTCTGCTCCACCTTCCACAGCAGGTTACCTGGTGGAGCAGCAACACTGAGCACCTGGTTTCCTGTCCACGTCCTCCAGGGTACCAGTTAAAACTAGATTACCTGAAGGTGACAACGCCACCTGGTGGACGTTGTCTTCAAAGCGCTGCCAGTTGAGTCCAGTTTCAGGTAAAACACTGCAGAACAGTCCTCCTTTAAAATCCAGACACCACACATACCTGAAAGACACAGGACACCTGTCAGAAACCACACCTGTCCACAGCCTGTCAGTCACAACAGAGGGACAAAAGACACACCTGTCAGTCACCTGCAGGCTCAGTATTCCACATCCTGGTCCAGAGTACCCCATCCAGCTCTCTGCCAACTAGAAGGACATGGCAGCATTAAAAGACTAGACAGTCTCACCTGGTCAGGTATCTGTCTGTCTGTCTGTCTCTGTCTGTCTCTGTCTCACCTGGTCAGGTATCTGTCTGTCTGTCTCTGTCTCACCTGGTCAGGTATCTGTCTGTCTGTCTGTCTGTCTCTTTCTGTCTCTGTCTCACCTGGTCAGGCTTCTTTCTGTCTGTCTTTCTGTCTCTGTCTCACCTGGTCAGGTATCTGTCTGTCTGTCTGTCTGTCTCTGTCTCACCTGGTCAGGTATCTGTCTGTCTGTCTGTCTGTCTCTGTCTCACCTGGTCAGGCTTCTGTCTGTCTGTCTGTCTGTCTCTGTCTCTGTCTCACCTGGTCAGGTATCTGTCTGTCTGTCTTTCTGTCTCTGTCTCACCTGGTCAGGTATCTGTCTGTCTGTCTTTCTGTCTCTGTCTCACCTGGTTAGGCTTCTGTCTGTCTCTTTCCTGGTCAGCCTGTCCTCCTGTTGTCTTCTCTGTCTGAGGGGACAGACAGGTGTGAACATCCCCTCTGGAGCCAGCAGGAGGCAGAGTGTTGCAGTAGATGTCTCCTTCCTCATCACTGGACAGACTGGGCTTCCTGTCCAGACTGGACATGGTGGAGTAAAACATCTGGTCCTCCAGCCCTGCAGGGGGCGCCAGCTGCACACAGAAAGATGTGAAGGTTTGTGGAGGCTTTTACTCTGAAACAGGAAGGATTGTCAGGGTGTATGTGTAGCATCAACACACCTCCTCCTCCTCCTTCTCCTCCTCATCGCCTGGAGCTATCAGAGGACTCAGGAACTCCGTCCCTCCGTCCTCTTCCGTCCCTCCGTCCTCCTCAGAGTTGTGCATGTAGGAGAAGGTGCACTCCAGCAGCAGATCTACGTCCGGGGTTGGAGGGACGACCTCCTTCTCTGGCTTCAGACGATTCTCCTGGAGGAGCAGAGAGTCTGGAGGGAGGAAGGAGCTGGACACAAGGAGGAGACAGGATCAGGAGGACGAAGGGACAGAGTCAGGAAGAGGGGGAGGAGCCATGATTGTTTGTGTTGCTACTAACCCAGAGTGTTTGGACAAGGAGTCCAGGTCTGGCTCCTGGGAGTTCTGGTTCTGGTCCGGAGAGTCCTGGACGTGAAGGTCCAGACCCATGAGGGAGGCCTGGTCGCTCAGAGGTGTCCCGCTCCCTCCGTCACTACAGCTGCCATCTTGGACTACAAACATGGAGTCGGAACAGCTGCTCTCAGAGAGATGGGTCCCATTGCTGCTGTCTGAAGACACAGACACAGGGGACAGACAGTTAGTCTCTGCCCCTCTGTCTGTCCCCTGTCCCCCTGTCTGTCCCCTGTCTTTCTTGCCTTGTCGTCTCCGTCTCCTCTTCTTCACCCTGATGGCCTTCACCACCAGCTCCTGCTGCATCTCCTCCTGACCCAGGGGGGCGCTGTAGCGCCTGGAGCCGCCGGGACCATTTCCAGGGAGACTGTCCCAAGAGTTGAGGGAGCTGCTGCGACTCCGAGTGGACCTCTGTCCCAGCCCCATCACCTGTCCAACATGGAGGACACACCTGTCAGACCAGCACTACTGGTGCAAATATGAGATCTAGACCTAGGCCTCGGTTTCATGAATGAAAGTTCATTCAGATTAATGATGCATCCAACTTAATTATTAACCCTCTGGAGTCACATGACCAGTTTACGACGACGCAGCATCAAGACGCTTCTCACTGAGTCTCTGTTTCTAGCTCAGTAGAAACTTCAAACTATAGATCAGCTTTTAACTAGTGTTTCTAGACCAAGTTAAACTAGACTGGTTCTAAATAACTGAGACTTTTTCCTGAATACATTCAGTCTATGGAGACAGGAGACAGTTTAGAGACATTTAGACATTATTACTGGTTGGACACCTGGTAGTTGTGGACATGGTCCTAAATAGTTTTAATGGAAATAGTTGTAAATAACTAAATGTGTTGATCAGCTTTAGAAATGTCCAGGTTAGATTTACATTCTAAGTTCTAGAAATGTTTGGTTCAACATGTTTGTGGTTTTCTAACTTGTTCCTCCTGGATCTGATGGTTCTAGTCTGGTTTTAGCTCCAACGTGTTCACACAGTTTGTAAAGTTGATCTGAAAGAATGAAACCGAACCAGGACCAAGGTGAAACAGAGTCAGACTCTGGGACACTAGACTCTAGACCACTAGACTCTGGGACACTAGACTCTGGGACACTAGACTCTGGACTCCAGAGGGTTAAAAAGTATCGATATCGGTATCAGCATCAGTATCTGTGATACTGGGCCTGTATTTTCTTGGTAGAGGATCAACACCAAATCTTTCGTACACCACTAACCACCAGGACCAGGACCAGGACCAGGGCAACCCGACTCACCTCCTGCTCTTCGGCCTCCTCCACCTCCTCCTCCTCCTCCACCTCCTCTTCACAAACCCTCCCTCCTCCTCCACCCTCCTCCCTGCCCCCTCCCTCCACAATGATGGCCATGGTTCTGATTGGCTGAGCCGTTTCCACTGCTCCGGTTGGTTGGTGGATGGTGGGCGTGGTCAAAGGTGAAGACAAGCGGACGGAGAGGTCGGACACTGGGACAGAAGACGAAGAAGTTAGAGTCTGAGTGGAGGTTCAGACACTGGAGGACAGACGCCAGGACTTACAGTTTGAGGACATTCCTTCAGGGCTGTTGGACAGACGGATGATGTCTCTGTCTCCTTTGAGGACAAAGATCTCGTTGTCACAACACGACACAGACACGATGTCCCCGCTGCTCTCCAACGCTCCAACCACCACCTTCGCACAGCAACACAACCAAGAAGCAACTTATTAGCCTCCTTAGCCTCTTTATTAGCCTAGTTAGCCTCACAGTTAGCCTTCTTGGCCTCATTATTAGCCTTGTTAGCTCCGTTATTAGCCTCTTAGCCTCATTATTAACCTTGTTAGCGGCATTATTAGCCTCTCAGCCTCGTTATTATACTTGTTAGCGCCGTTATTAGCCTCTTAGCCTTATTAGCTCCAGTATTAGCCTTGTTAGCTCAATTATTAGCCTCTTGGCCTCCTTATTAGCCTTGTTAGCCTTGTTATTAGCCTAGATAGCCTTGTTATTAGTCTCATATGCCTGAATATTAGCCTTGTTAGCCTCCTTAGTCTCATTATTAGCCTAATTAAGGAACCAGCTTCCTACCTCATTGAAACAGTCCAGGACGTAGATACTGTACTCGTTCCAACTCAGAATCCAGCCGTCTCTGAGGAAACAGCTGAGGAGACCAAGCTGTCTCTCTGCTGGACGGTACGCTCCGATTGGACAGGGACGAGGAAACAAGTCAAACTGAGGTATCTGAGACAGACAGGTAAAGAAATGAAGAAGTAGTATAAGTAACAGTACGTGGCTTCACCTGTGCTCTGGTAACAGTACAGTGCTCCCAGAGATCCGAGGGTACCTGTGTGTTGAACAGTGGTTTGAGGAGCCTGGTGTCTTCCACTTGTCCTCTGACGTCAGCCCTCCACAGTCTGAGTCCAGGTCGAGCTGCAAACACCTGGAGATCGCTCTGTTTACAAAGAGCTGGCAGGAAGCAGGCTCCGAACCGGCCACTGCTGCAACGGAAGCAACTACCGTCAACCACCAGCAACTTGTGCCAAGGCAGGTTGCATCCTGTCCAGGTTGCATCCTGTCCGGGATGCATCCCGTCCGGGACGCATCCTGTCTAGGTTGCATCCTGTCCGGTACGTATCCTGTCCAGGATGCATCCTGTCTAGGACGCATCCTGTCCGGGATGCATCCTGTCCGGGACGTATCCTGTCCGGGATGCATCCTGTTCGGGTTGTATCCTGTCTAGGTTGCATCCTGTCTAGGTTGCATCATGTCTAGGACGCATCCTGTCCAGGTTGCATCCTGTCCGGGTTGTATCCTGTCCAGGACGCATCCTGTCCAGGTTGCATCCTGTTCGGGTGAGTCGTACCTCTTGCGGGGCTTGGTGCCCAGCTGCAGGACTTCCCGTCTCTGGGTGCAGTAAAGCAGAGACCTCTGTTGCGTGGACACCAGCAGCACCTGGTGGCTGTACTCCACCTGGACCACAGCTGAGCTCTCCTCCAGGAGCAGCTCAGGTTTACACACCCCCTGCACACACACACTCAGAGTCAGGAGGCGGGTCTTAGCTCACGTGGACAGGTACCTGTCACTGTGTGTTCACCTGGTCCAGGTCCAGAGCAGAAAACACCACCCGTCCTTTATCGTCTCCAGAAAAAAGCTTCATCCCATTGGTGCTCCAGGCCAAAGACGTCACTGAGCCCTTATGGAGGCCGACCACGTCGAAGCGCCTCAGCTGCAGGGAGACAGGAGAGACAAGAGACAGGTTAGAGACAGACAGGTTAGAGACAGGTATGAGACAGACAGGTTAGAGACAGACAGGTTAGAGACAGGTATGAGACAGACAGGTTAGAGACAGACAGGTTAGAGACAGGTATGAGACAGACAGGTTAGAGACAGACAGGTTAGAGACAGACAGGTTAGAGACAGGTATGAGACAGACACACGTCTCTCACCTGTTTGTTGCGGCCAGGAAGTGGAGACACGAGCTGGAAGACAGCAACGCGACCTGAAGCTGTTCCCACGGCAACCAGGTCATCAAAACAGCTGAGCAGCTTGACAGCAGTGATTGGATCAAACTTCCCCTGTTATCAACACAGTCAGCTGTCAGTCAGTTGTCTGTCTGTTTTACTTTTGTGAAATTTTTTTAAAAATTCTAATTTTCTAAAAGAACAGAGCTGATTCAGACACTTGTCAACATCATCGCATTAGAAACATTAGGACACTTGTTCTTCTTCATGGTTCCTAATAAACCAGGTCAGAGGGGGACCTTGTAGACCACATTAGACCCTGATTAGACCTGAGGATGTTTCCTGGATCTTCTCCGATTGGCTCAATGAAAACCACATGACGATAAACCTCACTGAGAGGAACAGGGATGCAGTTTAAAGCGTGATGAGATGAATATTGTTCCTGGACCCATGAAGGGTTAACTTATCTACCAACACCACAGAAGAAGAGCTCAGACCTCCAGGCTGTACTTGTTCATGGTGGCCAGGCGGCGACAGTACAGGTAGAGCATCCCGATGCTGCTGCCCACCGCCACAAAGTCACTGCTGCTGTCCAGAGCCGTCAGGTAGACCAGGACTGACCTGAAGCCTCGCTGCACCTGGAGGGACACGGGACACGGGACACGTCTCAGCACCATCATCAGCCTAACATCAGGTTTATTTCTGGACTCAATAGTTTTATATATATATATACAAATTGTGAATCAAATTATTTTCTAATATAAAGTAAGCATAATAATAATCTTATAAACATCTATAGCCTCTCATTTAAACCTCAATTACAAATAAAAAATAATTTAAAAATTACAAAATATTCAACGAGTGCTGGTTGGAAAACCTGGAAACTGGATCCTTCTTTTCTTTAAATTAAAATACTTTTAAAACGTTAACACAATGCAAAACATACTAAATTAATTATATCTATATACTCAGTTCATTGAATAGGTCTTCTTGAGTCCAGTTCTCACAAAAATGTATATATATTTTTTAAATGCAAGGAGCATAAGATTATGTTTATGTTTGTATTGAATAGTTTTCTTTATATAAACTGTGAATCAGATTATCTTCGATCATAAAGTAAGATTCCAAATTTAATGAAATGTCGTTTGAAAGTAAACCAGAAGGTTGTCCTGGTTTAGACCATGTCAGTACCCTGGTCTAGGACCCTGGTCTAGGTTTCAGGGGTCAGGACCCTGGTCTAGGACCCTGGTCTAGGTTTCAGGGGTCAGTATCCTGGTCTAGGACCCTGGTCTAGGTTTCAGGGGTCAGTATCCTGGTCTAGGTTTCAGGGGTCAGTACCTTGGCTGGGATGGCGTTGAGCAGATAGTAGAGCGGGCAGAACTCCCTGAGGACGGACGACGGACTCGGCTGTGTGGCCATGTTGCTCCTCACTGAGCTGGTCCTGAAAGTCAGTTCAGAACTCCATTAAAAAGCACATTATTTAACACTCTGAACTCAGTTAATCTCTAGTACCAACCATTAAACAATAAACATTAATCATCAGTTTACTATAGTAAAAGTTCTGGTTCTAGGTTTTGTTTCTCATGTAATATTCATCGGTGAAAGGATTCAGAGCCAACAGAACCAGCTGAGGTTCTGTATCATCTGGAGCGAACACATTATAAAACCCGTGTGAAGCTGCAGCAGACATCATGTTGTGATAGTTCTCAATGTATTTTGTTTTAGTTTATTTTAAATTAAATCAAAGCAGGTCATTTCCTCGATGGAGTTTGGTTGAACGTAATGAAAGTCCTGCTTGCCGATCAGATGCCACCTCTGCACCAAATTGCATTATAGAAATCATCTGTTTAGTGCCCTGGACAATACAACACTGCGAAGAGGAAGCGATTTATTTAAAGGAACCTTATTAAACGCTGAGACAGAATCAAAGATACTCTTTTATCATTTATGAGCCGTTTGATTTGATCTATTCTCCACACGAGACTGACAGAGGGCGGTAACCAACAGCCTCAACTAACGTAACATATTTAGTTAAATTAACATATTCAACGTGATTTAATTGCCTTTAATGCAGTATACATAAACCGAATGGAGCAGAATGATGTAGTGAAGTGTAAGAGCCATTTGGTCGCGGTCCGTACTGAATATATTCCAAGATACATTAAGAGAAATATTAAATTGGCCATTTGTTTGACGGGGTTTTGAGTGACGCTGTCTGACGGGTTAGCTCGGCAGGTTGTTGAGGAAGATGACAGCTAACAGAAAAGCAGAATAAAACCAACAGCTGTAAACAAACAAAAATAAATAAACAAACAAATAAACAGACGGACAGACACGGTGTTGTTATCAGAGCTAGCGACCCCAAGCTACCTAGCCTAGCGTCCTCTGGCAGCAGCTAAAGCCTAACCCTATTAGCATGGCAGGCTAAGGCTATAACTAGCAGGCTAGCGGAGGCTACTCACTAGGAGCTGGAGCTGAAAGATGCGCTCAGATGTGGGTCCAGATGTTTTTGTTGCGGTCAGGTGAGTCTGACAGCTCTCAGTGACGGGACCTCACACAGCGCCACCTACTGGCCATGGGCCGCAACAGTAGCGCCGCGTCACTCATGGCTTCATGTTTAAACTGATTAAATTTTACATATAAACCAAAAATAATAATTAAAACACTAAGTATCGTGTAGAAGCAACTAATGTATATCTCAATTACAAATAATAATAAAAAATTATAATAAAAATACACAAAAGAAAAGACCGGAAGCGGAAACTCAACGACTGCTGTTCAGAAAACCTGGAAACTGGATCCTTCGACCTCTAACTCAAAATTCATTTAAAACGTTAAAACAATGGAAAAGACTCACAATTTATTATCTCTATATACTAAATTAATGTCATATTTATATTAATATAATCTTATTAAGTCCAGTTCTTACGAAAATATATACTTTTTAAATCAAAGGAATATAAATCCACATAAGACCGTGTTTATGTTTGTATTGAATAGTTTTCTTTATATAAATTGTGAATCAGATGATTTTCTGTCATAAAGTACGTTTCTAAATTTAATTAACAGTCATTTGGAAGTATTTAGATATGCTTTCAACTTTCACTGGACTTAAGTACAACTGCATTACTTCAGTTTACTGATACAGCTGCTTTTAAAAAAAATACTGTAAATAATTTCCCTGTATATATGAGTTGCACCTCCCCCTTAGGTTTACATTTTATTTTATTCTTCATCTAATTTTTCACAGTTCTACATCTATTTTTATATTTTTACCTTGTGTGTTGTGTGGAATTAATAATATTTTTACTGTTTTTTTAACGACTGGCTGTAGATACAACAGATTTTACTGTGCATGTGATGAATTAAACCTTTGTCTCATCTTATTTTATATAAATGTTTAAAACACTGGTCTGCAGCATGAATTCACATGAAGTGTGAAAATTACATAAAAGACTGTAATTTATCAGTGAAAATAACTTCTATCTTTAATTTATCCATCGCTGTTTTATTTAGAGAAGTGGATAGAACACAACACTGAAACCAGGACTAAACACCCGACCACAATTACACTGTTTTTTATTAAGAAATTTAATTTCATCTTTTTTAAAGGATGTTTAATAAAATGTAAACATTCTCTTAATTTCCTTGTTCTTCTTTTCTCTAGACGTAATTGAAAACGTCTGAAGTTATTTACAGCTTATTATTCTGTTGTGTTACTGGTCTGGTCCCTTGACTCTGACCCCTTTAATTTTACAGTAAAAACGTGTGAATCCGTTCCAGATGAGCTCCGGTCCGGGTCTTCCTCACTCCCGCTCCCGCTGGAGGCTAAGCTAAGCTAGGCTAGTTCAAAACTACCCCGCTAACCGTGACTGGTCCCAGAGCCAGGGCTCCCGTTAATGTGGTCCTCCATCCCCGCGGAGCTTTCCGTTCACCGGTACACGCAGGTTTTATAGAAGAAACTATTCGCTGATACCGATCGAACCTCCGGTCGGTCGGTCGGATCCGCCACAGTCTCCGCTACTAACCGTTAACCTCGCAGCCAAAATGGCGGACACCGCTGCGACCAGAACAATAACAGAGCCAGAGCCACCGGGGGCCGCGGAGAAGCCCCCCGGCTCCCTGGGCTCCCAGCCCGGGGACAGCTCACCTCCACCCCCCGCTGATGGAAGCACCCAGCCCGGGGACAGCTCACCTCCACCCCCCGCTGATGGAAGCACCCAGCCCGGTGACAGCTCACCTCCGCCCCCCGCTGATGGAAGCACCCAGCCCGGGGACAGCTCACCTCCACCCCCCGCTGATGGAAGCACCCAGCCCGGGGACAGCTCACCTCCACCCCCCGCTGATGGAAGCACCCAGCCCGGGGACAAGGTCCCGACCGCCGCCGCCGATCAGAGCATCCAGGCCGGGTCCGGTCCAGGTGGCGGTCCGCCCGGTCAGATTGAAGCGGCCGCGGGGTCCGGGGGTGCTCAGGTGGCCGACTTGTTCCAGAGCTGCCAGGAGGACCAGAGCATCCTGCTGGGCTCAGAGTTCACCGACCTGGCCAACACCACCATCATCTACGTGCAGCCTGACGGCAGCCTGGTGGAGGGGTCCGGGCTGACGGCCGAGGAGCAGCAGCTTCTTCTGGACCAGCTCACCAAGCAGCACATAGTCCAGGTCTCTGAGTCCGAGGCCGCTCAGCTGCTCCAGCAGAACCAGGTACGAACCCTGCCGGTCCACAACACCGCTCTGGACCCGAGTCAGCTGCAGCAGGTCATCAACCAGGTCACCAAGTCCCAGCAGCAGGTGCAGGTCCAGCAGAAGCCGGCCCAGGTACTCCAGCAGCAGGTCCAGGTCACCAAGACCCAGCAGGTCCAGCTCCCTCAGCAGCAGGTTCAGGTCCAGCTCCAGGTCCCCCAGCAGCAGGTCCACGTCCAGCAGAAGCCGGTCCAAGTCCAGGTCCAAGCCCCTCAACACAACTTAAAGAACAGCGCCTCGCAGCAGCTGAAGAACGTGGCCCTGCAGACCAGCAGCTCGGTCCAGTTGGTCCAGAAGAAGGTGGGTCACGGGTCGGTCTGGTTCAGTCCAGATCCATCAGTCATTAAAAGAACAAGAGCCACCATCACCTCACCTGGTCCAGACTGACCCGCCTCTCTGGTTCAGTCTGGTTCAGTCTGGTTCTGTGGCTTAGAGCCTCCTCTAGTGTCCGTCAGTAAGAATCATTTCTTCAGTATTGATCCCTGTAGAAATAAGGATGTTAAAGCCTCAGGGAGCAACAGAGCAACAACAGAGCAACAGAGCCACAGAGCAACAACAGAGCAACAGAACCACAGAGCAACAACAGAGCAACAGAGCAAGATACGAAAAGATACAAAAACCGAATCAGGCAGACAAGAGAAATGTTGCTGTGCAGAGATATTTCCACATTGCATCAGGTTAAAGTAGCTAAACAAATATTAAAAATAATATAAATAATAAAAAAACAAACACCAGTAGGAGGTGCGTGCGTGTGCGTGCGTGTGTGTGTGTATATATATGTGTGTGTGTGTGTGTGTGTGTGTGTGGTGTGTGTGTGTGTGTGTGTGTGTGTGTGTGTGTGTGTGTGTATAATCTCACATTTGTGAGTTTTATGTTTAAGTTGTTCGACCGTAGCCTTTTTTTTCCTGTTCATGTGTTGCACATGTCAGTATTTAGAACTGACAATAAATAAATATATTAATTTCTGCTGTATTGGTCCCTGAGGTTCCTGCTCTTTGACCCAGCAACGATTAAACTCTATAATGTTGATCAGCTGATTCTAACCTGATTAATTATTAATGTTTGTTATGAATTTGTGGAGCAGAGCTGAAGCTGGTCTCACGGTCTCTGGTTGTCTCTGGTTCCTTTCAGTCGGAGCCGGTCCGGATCCAGATCCAGGTTCCTACCAAGCAGGAAGTGAAGCCGAGCCTCACCCCCCAGGTGAAGGCTGTCAGTCATCCGCAGGTGAAGCTGTCAGCCAATGGCAGCGTGAGCAGCGCTCAGATCATCCACCTCCAGCCTGTGGTTGGTCAGCAGGGTCAGCAGTACTTCTTGCAGCAGAACCCGGGGGACCCCCCCATCCAGCTGCTGCTGCAGAGCCCCGCCCCTGTTGTCGGCTCTCTGCTCCCATTGGTCCATAAGCTGACAGGTCAGACGCCGTCCATGGTCCCGGTCTCTGGTTCCGGTCCGAAGCCTGTGACGTCCCCCATCAGAGCCCACACGACCTCGGCCGCCAAGAGCCCCTCCCCCTCAGTCGTAAAGACTCTGCCCACTATAGCTAAGCCTGTTAGCATCCCGCTAACGAGGACGCCCGCTAACGGTACCGTGACTGCTGCCGGTAAAAGTCCAGTTCAACCTGCAGTCGCCCCCACGGCCCCGGCACCCAGCGCCCCGCCCTCCCGACCCGCCGCCATGATCGCCCCCCCCATGGCCCCGCCTCCAGCTGCAAAGGCCAGAGAAAAAGAGAAGGAGAAGAGGGCGAAGAAGAGAGAGAAGAAGGCGCCGAAGGTCCAGACCAGATCAGGCCGGGTGTCCAGACCCCCAAAGTACAAAGCCAAAGACTACAAGTTCATCAAGACCGAGGACCTGGCCGACAGCCACCAGTCCGACTCCGACGACTACTCCGACATGAGCGTGGAGGAGGAGGAGGGTGAGGGAGGGAGGAAGGACAGTGGCAGCTCCCCCTCACTCACCTACAGCCACAAGTCCCGGTCCCACCGCTGCCAGACCTGTGACAAGGCCTACATCGGCCCGGGGGGCCTCAACCGCCACTACAAGCTGAACCCCTCCCACGGGGAGCCGGACGCCACCACACCCAGCGACAGGCCACGCCCCCTACGAGACAACAGCCAGGCAGAGGGGACGACGGTGGGAGGCGCCAAGAACGAGGAGGAGAAGAAGGACAAACCTGCTGCCATGGCAACCAACAGGGTGAGACACTAGCAGCCAATCAGAGATCAGGGAGGAGCATGTAGTTAATTAGTGACTCGTTGGAAATAATAGTCTCATTTGTAGTCAGCACTGACTCTAATCACCTCGTTAACGTCTGTCTCCAGGTAGAGGGGGGTCCAGCAGCAGCTGTGGGACTGAGGGGTCTCCATCACCGGGGCCCCGGCCGTCCCCGAGGACGTGGCAGAGGGAGGGGGCGTGGCCGGGGACGGGGTCGTCCACTGGGACCGCCTCCTAAGGTGAGCTCGCCTTAAACACTGACACCAGTTAGGCTCACCTGCAGCAGATCACACCTGATTGGTCAGTTCTCTCAGGCTCCTAATGGCTGCCTCTGATTGGTCAGTTCTCTCAGGCTCTTAATGGCTGCCTCTGATTGGTCAGTTCTCTCAGGCTCCTAATGGCTGCCTCTGATTGGTCAGTTCTCTCAGGTGACCGTGGGTCTTGGGAGTAGGCGTGGTCGTCGCGGTCGTCCTCCGAAGTTCAGCGTGTCTGCACCGACCACGGAGCAGCAGGCTGAGAGGAGACGGGAGCGTTTACAGGAGGTACTTTAGACACTTTACTAAGAAAGGGTGGAGTCATGTGGTGACGAGGCTCAGCTCTGATTGGTCGGTTGTGTTTCCAGCTGGTGGAGCAGTGTGAGGACGAGGAGCTGATGGACGTCGTCCTTCCTCGTTTGACCAAAGTGATGAGCCTATGGGAGCTGCTACTGGCCAAGGTACGAATCCTTCATTAGGTACTAACGAATGTCTTCTTTAATGAATGTCCTCCTTAACGAATGTCCTCGTTAACAAATATCCTCGTTAACGAATGTCTCGTTTAACTAATGTCTTCTTTAACGAATGTCTCAGGTGGAGCGGGGAGGTCCGCCCCAGACCCGGTTCCCAGACGTCTACCGTGAGTTTGAGTCTCTGCAGGCTCAGGTGAGACAGGCGGCCCAGGACTACATCAGCAGCCCTCAGGGGGGGGGGACACCTCTGGAGGTCAGGAACATCGAGGTGAGAAGGTCCGATGGGAGAAGACGTGTCCTGATGAGTCAGGAGCAGATTAGGAGGAGTCCTGGTTCTGGTTCTGGTTGTGTTTCAGGTGGCCCGGTCTCTGGGGATCCTGGATGAGGTCAACAGGATGAAGGTTCTTCCTGGAGCGTCTCCCAGCTCCAGCCTGACCAATAAAAACGTCCGATACATGGAGGTAAACCCAGCACGGTCCTGGTGGGTCCGGGTGGGTCCTGGTGGGTCCTGGTGGGTCCTGGTGGGTCCTGGTCTAAACCAAGTCCAGTCTGATTCAGTCTCGATCTGTTTCCTAGAACTCGAAGATGCTGCCGCCGTCAAAGAGGTTTAAGATGGAGAACAGTGTTCCAGTTCATCAGAACGGCCTCGAGACGCCTCCAGGTACTGGTCCAGGTACTGGTCCAGGTCCAGGTCCAGGTCCTAGTCCCACTTGTCCTCCGTGTTGAACTCACCTGGGTCTTTCTCCTCCTCCCCAGGTGGACCCTCTGTCAGCTCTTCTCTGAAGTCCTGCTCCGGGTCTAAACCTCAGACCACCTCTGACTCCGCCCCCAGGTAACATGACTCCGCCCCCTCTGCCCCCTTGGTCCTCTGGTCTACTGGGCTCTGATTCTGTTTCTCATGGTCCTCCAGCTCCTCGGCCGAGACCACCTCCACCCAGGGTCCAGGTCCGGCCACGCCTATGGAGGTGAGTCCAGGTGAGCCCCAGGAACCAGAACCAGAGCCTCAGCGTCCCATCTCAATCAGCGCCGACCCGGTCCAGGCGACGGAGCCGGACAAGTCGAGTCCAGAGGGCGTGTCCACCACACCTGAGACCAGCTCGGCCCAGACTCTGGCCCCCCCCACGCTCCAGCAGAAGGACTCGTCTGAGCCAGAGTCCAGCGCCGCCAAGGAGCTGCAGGAGGGCCAGGAGATCTACATCCAGACCGAGGGGCTCACGGTGGAGCTGGCAGAACCCGGGTCGGACGGGATCGTCATCGTCAACGGACCGGACGGAACCACCATGCACATCCAGACCCCAGAGGGTGTCCCCCTAGAGGCGGTCCAGGCTCTGCTGGGCATCGAGGCGTCTGATGGAGCCAAGGCTCCTCAGTAACCCAGACCCCTATGGAACCATGAGAACCAGAACCACATCACAGACACTCAGACTTTAAGGTGGTTGATTAAGATGGTACCTGTAGCTCCACAAAAACCAGAACCAGAGGCACCGCCCCCCGCAGGTCCAACTGGACTCACCAGCACCGCCTGCAGGGGGCGCTGGCGGTGACGGTCCTGGTGTTTCTGATTAGTTTGGTTTGTTAGGTGGTTCTGACGGGTTCTTCTCCTGCAGCCGATCCAGAAGAACTGACTCCAGGACTCACAGAGAACCTGAGGACGGGACGGTTCCTCCTGGACCTGATTAGACGCACATTAAACTGGTCTGGTCGGATGTGCTGTGGTGACCTCTCGTTAGGGGGCGTGTCCATTTAAGGGCTGGATGTTAAGGGGGCGTGTCCATTTAAAGGTGTTGAAAGTTAAGGGGGCGTGTCCATTTAAAGGTGTTGAAAGTTAAGGGGGCGTGTCCATTTAAAGGTGTTGAATGTTTATATGTAGATAAATGTAAACAAAGTTTAAAGAAGTTTCACTATTTTATTACTTTTTATAAAAACAGTTTGGAGGAAACTTTCTCTGTTGATGTTGAACCAATGAACGTGTTCCTGTTCCTCCAATAAAACATGAAGATGAAGATGATGATGATGATGATGTGTCCCAACTCTTCATCAGGAACCTCCACAACAACAACACATCAAATCTATTTATTTCATCTCAGTCCATCAGAACTCAGTCTAGACCCTGACACCCCCCCCCTCAGAGCCCCCGGTGCCCGGTCTCCAGCAGCAGAGCCTCCAGGTGGAGTCTGGTCTGGGTGGGGACGAAGGGCTGGTGGAGCCAGCAGGACAGGAGGACCATGCAGAGGTCAGAGGACGCCGTGTGGGCCACTTCCTGGAGGATGGTCTGCTTCAGCCTCAGCTCCTGACTGAAGGCGTCCAACAGGAGACGAGACGAGTCCCCTAGAACAAGCACAGATAGATGTGAGTCTCAGGTGAGTCTCAGGTCTCAGGTGAGTCTCTGGTGAGTCTCAGGTGAGTCTCTGGTCTCAGGTGAACCCACCGAACTGTCCGGTGGACCAGCTGTGAAACAGAGGGACTTTTCTTCCTCCGGGTCCAAACTGAAACTCCTCCAGATCCTGAACGCCTCGCTGTGACGTCATCAGACGCCCCATCTTCGTCACCACGGCAACCTGGCAAGAGGACGCAACAAGATGAGATGATGTAAAACAGCGAGAGCCAATCAGAGCAGAGCGCCAAGTTAAATGAACTGCCACCATTTTATCAACCACGTCCTGAAGTTTACGGCATTCGTCCTGAAGCTGAGAGGCTCCGCCCCCACGCTCAGATGCAGCTGATGAGGACGATGAAGGTGATGAAGATTCGTCCTGCAGCTGGTCGCTCTGAGAACTGTTGAACCAGTCACAGGAAGAAATATTAACAGCTGACCATGTGTTGCTGTTGGTGCCAGGTGCATTATGGGACATGAAGGCTTTCAGGAGCCAAATTCAGCCCAGTTTAATCTAAAGGCACCGGACCAGTAACACACCAGAATAATAACCTGTAAATAATAACAACTACACACTTAACATCAGCTTCAGAGCAAAGAAGAACAAGGAGATTAGGAGAATGTTGACATTTAATAAAATATCCTTTAATATAAATAAGTGTAATCTGGGCTCATGTCTGTCTGTCTGGTCCTGGTTTTATCTGGTCCTGGTCTCAGTGTTATGTTCTCTAAATAAACCAGTGGATCTTCTTTGTAAATTCATGCTGGACCAGATGAGACTCTCTGGGGGCCTCTTCAGGCCCGCGGGCCGCATGTTTGACACCTGTTCTCTAGGTTATGAGCAGGAAGTAAACACTGTTTCAGTGAATTTAAAGTGCCAGAGGACCCTGAACGCACCGTCTGATGTTGACGATAGTGGCGGCCATGTTGAACCCCTCCTGGTTCAGCTTGTCCCACTTCAGCATCAGGTTGTGCCAGTCGGCCGCATTGTCCCGGATCTTCCTGCCGCTTCCTGTGATGACAGAGCACTTCCTGCTTGATGAGGTCACCGTGATGTCATCAGAGTCGCCTGCTTTTCCTTTAATGGAAATGAGGAAACACTTGATCTGATCTTTATTAATATAAAGAATATGTCCCTAAAGACTGAAAGAGCTGCTCCTGGGGTCAAACTCTAAGATCAGAACCCTGATGTTCTCTCAGAGTTGTTCCTAGATGGAGGCAGAGATGAAAGGTTCCTAAAGAAGGTTCTGCAGTGAGATGTGCTGAGAGCAGGGAGGAGAACTTTAAGAGGCTTAGAGAGGAGAACATGGTGGAAAGAAGAGGAGGAGAGATATTCTCCAAACACTGAATGATTGGATGGAGCAGGAATCATTTTACCTGGTTAATACCACATGGATGAAGAGCAACAATGGTTCTAAAGTAGATCTGCTATTTATTTCTCTTCAGCCTCATAGATCAGATTCTAGGATTCAGTCTTTTTACGTATTTCTTTGGTTCATTTGACGCCTGCTGCTCTGTTAATCTGGGTTCTCACTGACGTCATTGTTGTTGTTGAGACGTGTGAACCATGTGGTCGGTTTCTGCTGTAGCTGCATGTGGCCACTAGATGTCACTGCTAGAGTCTGTCTCTGAATAATCCGGAAAAAGCTCTAAAGCTTCACGAGGCTTCATCTCTACTCTGATCTCCGCATTAATGAATGAGTCTGTAAATATTCACCTTCCATCTGGTCAACAATCAGCTGCAGGCGGATCAGCTCCTCCTCCTCATGGTCTCCTCTTCCTCTTCCTCTTCCTCGTCTTCTCTCTCCGCGTCCTACTTTTCTTACTCGGTGGTGTCTGTGCTGCTCTGCAGCGCCTCCTGCGCATGGAAATAATAAATAAACTCATCTTTGTTAACAGGATGTCTGTCTCTGTGTTTAATTAATAAACCTGTTCCTGCCTTTGGTCCTGGGACTCATCACGGTCATTATCATGTTAATCACACATACTGAGTTAATGTTATAAAGAAGGTCTTAATCTAGAAGAAAAGCTTTTTATTAGAAATGTGTATGAATACATGTGTGTATACTGACTGTCTGTGCTACACATACCAGGCTATATTATCCTACAGTGATTGGGAAATATATAATCTGATCTAATCTTTATTTTCAGTGAAATACCCTTTAAATTACTCAAAATAATGAATAAAAATGAAATCAGCTAAATGTGAAACCAGAGTTGAGAACGTGTGTCCCACAGTGTATATTTACGTTTACACTACTGGTTCAAAATGACTGAACATGATTCAGTTTATTGTGTCATTGGACTCTGAAATAAAAGCATAGAACAAATAAGCAATTTGAGTTGAAAAATAAATCATGAATTAATTTATGGACCATAATGTTTTCTAACCTTTGACTCATCAGAGCAGCAGCTTTGGCAGATTTAACAGCTGAACACACTCGTTTCCGTTCTTTGTACAATAGAATCACATATTGTTCAGAAAGTTCTTCCTGAGTCTGTGTGAGAAGTTCCTATAAATGTGAGGTTCTGGGAGGCTGCATGTTCTCACTCTTCTGTCCAGTTCATCATAAACCAGCTGGAGACTGTGGCTCCATGTTCTCCAGCTTTGTTCCTGAGGTAGTGTTAGCGTTAGCGTAGCTTGGACTTGTGTTCTGGGTCATTATCTTGCTGTAGGAGGAACCTCTGACCATCCAGGCGTAGACCAGAGGGTTCTGCACGGCTGCAGATGCTGTGGTTCTGGTCTGGTTCAGGGTCACCGACCCTGGATCCAGACCATCACACGTCCTCCTCCATGTTTGACAGATGATGTCACACACTGTGGAACCGTCCTCTCGTCTACTCGACGCCGTACAAACATCCTGAGTGATGAACCGGTGACTTGAAATCATGAAGTCACCCCCGTACAGTCTTTTTTGAACCAGTCAGTAAACATGTTTAATGATGCTGTAAAGTTGGGCTTTTTAACACGGGTCTGTTTTGCTGCCTCTAGCGGCCACTCGATGAACTTAAAGTTTTTGCACTTCCGCATGGAAGAGCCGGAGGTTACCGCCGGGTTCATGCTTTACCTTTCACTGACGTCACTTGGCCCGACGCTGATTGGCTGACAAAGAGAACGCTGTGACGCGTCTTACAGGAAGCAACGTCAGCACACAAGCAAGATGTTTTGCAGTGAAGAAGTCTCACTCTGTCTACTCTAAGAGATCAGGTCAGAGTGAGACCTCCTCTTCAAACATACTGTCATGACAAGTAGAGCACGAACACATTTAGTTTATACACAACAAGTCATCTCCCCTCATCTTTTCTCCCTCCTCTTTTCCTCACAGAGTCACTATCTGTCCTACACTCAACAGACAAAGTCTCTCTATAGTTTAATTCTTTACTGTTTTAAATGCTGTTATTTTCAGAATCAGCTTTATTGGGCAGGTATGTGAACACGTACAAGGGATTTGACTCCGGTCACTTTGCTCAATGGTACAACAAGAATAAAGAACAACACTATAAGAATAAAAAAAGAACGTATGAAGTAAGAATTGAATAGAATATTTCCCCTCATTGTTGCAGCTTCATTCATGTCTGTGTGCTGCTGGTGCTTTCATTGTATAGTTTGTATTTATTGTGTTTAGCTGCTATAGTTTCTATTTAAAAGCTGACAGACTGTGTTTCATTGGTCTTCACCGGACAATGACAGTAAATGTTCTTCTGCTTCTGCTTAAAGTTCCGGATGTTGGATGTGGTCAGTGATTTTCGGAGCGGAGTGAGACCTCCTCCTGCCCCGCCTCTCTGCGCTCTGACAGGCAGCTGAAGAAGAAGAAGAAGCTGAGGAAGACGATCTGACCGCGTCTCGCTTTCGATCAGAACTCATCGATCCGAACGGCTACGCTGACGTCACACGCAGCGATGACGTCACATGCGTCCTGCTGACCTACGTCAGGTGAGGAGTGGACGTAGATATTTAAATGCTAGATGCTGCATTCTGGTTGGTCAGACACATCTTGTTCAGGTTCTTAGTCAGACTGGACTCACAGCATCTGACGCCACAGTTACACGAAAGAACCAGAACCGCGACAGGAACCACTTCACTAGTGAGAAGAAGTTTTATCTTATTTAACTGTATGGACGTGTTGAATGTGTGTGTGAAGCCTTTACCTGTCAGCTTCATATGTAACATTAACGTTAACACTAACGTAAGTTTGTGTCTGAACTGTCGCTGCGTAAACAGAACCCAGCGTCGGTCACATGGACTTGGTCTGTTTGTGTTTTTAAACAGTTTTTACTTTTATGTGCATGAAGCTTTTCCCTCGTGGATCATTAAAGTCTGTCTAAGTTTAACCAGTGTTGGACACGTTACTTTTAAAAAGTAACTAGTTATAGTTACTAGTTATTTCTCCCAAAAACTAACTGAGTTAGTTACTGAATTACTCCACTATAAAAGTAACTAGTTACCAGGGAAAGTAACTATTGCGTTACTCTTCTTTTTTTTTTTTTTTTTTTTTTTTAAGTTTAAATATGTCTCATAATTAGATTTTTTCTTAGCCAGTTGCATATATAATTGTATAGACACGTACTTACACAGAACTTTTAATAATTACTGCCCCTCAGACTCCAGCTAATCAACATAAACCGCTTTCACATCGGTAAAGTCCCGGGTCGGACCTCCACCTGTGAGAGCTGCACCTGTTTCTTCCTCCCTCATACGTCATCACGTACATTACAGATAAAGGTTCAGTTTGTTGATGACCTGAAGAATAAATCACTGTGTCCTGCTCAGAGCCCGATATCTGCCTCCAAATCCCCCTTTTCCTCGGATGCAGAGCGCTGCCATGATGGTTAAAGAAGCTGGATATAAACACAGTCACTGTTCATCTATGAGCTTCATTAACCATCGTGTAACAACACATTTGATTTGTTTGACTGGAAAAAAAAAGGATCAACAATCTGTTCCCTTCAGAGATCAGTGTTTATGGGAGAAGATCTAAACTCGTTTCTGAGCTGGAGCTTCTACACTGATCCAGTCTGTCAGGAAGTAGAGTCAGAATGTAACAGGCAGATATGAGTCAGAGAGAAAAACCCGGGTCGACCCGGTCCAACCAGTGCCGCTTCCCTCTGGTTGGGTGTGATTTGTGTAAACTGAGCGCGGCCTCTGATTAGATTATCGTGAAAGCTGCTGCACCTTAGCTAATCACCATCACCTGTGCGGTTGTTTGGCCCCTCCCTCCTCTCCTCGCCCAAAAAAACAAACGGAAAAACCAGCTTCGCGGCTCCCGTAGCTGAGAACCAAGTAACTCAAGTAACCGTAACTCACCGATGGACAAAATTCAAAGTGCGGCTGAACACTGGGATGTTGCGCGTTTTGGAAAAAAGAAGTTGATATTACGGTAATAATGCTCTGGGGAGCGATATACAGTCAATGAGAGAGATGTTTGGAGGAATTTGTTGGTATAAACGAAGTTAGTTAAACCCTTGAGATGTCACGAAGGTCTTTCAGACAAAAGCACAACTTCCCAGTGTTCAGCCAACAGTCGAATAGTCTAATGTCATCAGCGCAAACCGCTGTGAGATGCGGTCATTCAAAATCGGCCTTTTGACGGATCGTGTTTTTTTGTTTTTAAACATTTAATTTTCCAAGGACCCAAGAAAAACTGGGTCTTTGAAAAGGAAGTTGTTTTTGAAAAAAAAAAAGTCCTCATATGTGGACACGGATTATTTCACCGTGTAATACAATAAAGTCACAAGTGTGTAACAAATGATACAACTATTCATTTTAAGACTTGAACGTGGCTGAACAAAGACAGGATTTCAAACAATGAACGGGTCCTGTCTAGTCAGTGACGTCATAGCTCGTTACCGTTGACAGGATTTCTTAAATTTCTGTCTTGTATCAAACTAGAAAAGTTAATAATCAAAAATAAACAAGTTACAACCATAAAATCTGAAGAGGTTTCTGTCCGGTGATCAGCTGCAGAATGAATCAGTCCCACTCCTGTAGCGACACTTTATTAGCACTAGGTGTCAGACTAATGTCCCCATATGAGGACAACAGGTTTAATGACGCAGAATAAGAAGCTCAATGTCCCCATATGAGGACAGAGGGTCTTCCCTCCAGTTCTCTGATGAAGTTCTTGTCCCGTAGAGACCCGTCATGGAGGGCGATGCGGCGCCGCTGTCGTCAGTGCTGCATCTTCCTGTGGAGCTGTGGCTGCAGGTCTTCAGCTTCCTGTCCTGGAGGGACAAACTGAGCGTGCGCTGCACCTGCGACCACTTCCGGCAGCTGCTGGATAAGTCCGGCCTCCTGTGGGCGGGGTTCAGCGTGACACTGCGCGACTTCTCTCGATACAACCGGAAGTTCTGGCACAGCCTGGCTCAGAGGCACGTGGGCAGTGTGTGCGTGCGCTCAGGGAGGAGGAAGGACCTGAAGCAGCTGTCCTCCTGGCTCCCTGCTCTCCACGCGCTGCGATTGGACAACTGGACGGAAGGGGGCGTGTACGACCTGGGCCGCTTCCCACAGCTGTCCCATCTGTCTCTCACTTCCTGCTTCACGCCACTCAGGACCCTGGACTTCCTGGTTCCTGGGAGTCAGCTGAGGGAGCTCCGCCTCTGTAATGTCCAGCTCACCTGTTCAGCCGTTCACCTGTTGGCTGCCGTCAGTCAGCTGACTCGTCTCACGTCTCTGCTGCTGCACCACGACGGCAGCCTCAGGGTCCCGTCCCTCAGTGGCATCCTCTCCCACCTGACCCAGCTCAGACATCTGTCCTGGACCATGATCACCTACAGGGCCCTGTCACATGACTTCTTCAGCACCACCCACCACACAGGTAAGCTCACCTGGAAGCACAGCAGCACCCCCGTCTGGTCAGTCGCTCTCAGTGTATAAGGTAAACGGAGGAGGTTCGGAGACGCAGACACTTTCATCAAGCTCCACTGGTGAAAGTGAAGCAGGAAGTAGAAACTAAATGAACCTGACAGCGCCTCCTAGTGTTTGGGTGGAGCTGAACCAGACTCGTATATCGCGTCCGTCTCCTCAGACCATTTAAGGACCTTTCAGTCAGCACCACTGGTATCGTTGTGCCCGATAATCAGCCTTCATTTGTTTTACCGTCCTGATGAAGCCAAGTTTGTCCGTCTCAGCCGCGATCCACTGGAAAACCATGTTGTTCCGAGAGGTTCCATCCAACTCCTGCTTTATTCTGTCTTCTCCCAACAAGGACAGAAAAGTCCTCAGCTCCGGGTTGGTCCACAACAACACTTCTCCAGTCACCATTTTAAAAATGTACCGACACAAGAGCAGATAGTTGAAAGTGAGCAGATTCCTACTAGTCAGAACCAAAACCTCCTGCTTTGTACCTAGCGCTGATTTTTTTTTCTGACCAATCAGTAATAAGCAGCGTTCTACGTCACATTTTCGGCCCAGATTCACCTACTTCTGACCGACCACAGAGGAGGAAATAAAAAGGTCCCAGAACAGTTTCCCTTCGGCCCCTTTTAACCATGGAAACAGAGATTTAAAGTGGGCGGTGTGGAGCCTACCTTAGTCCTGCAGGATGATAAAGAGCCTTTACTCTCTGGTCCTCCAGGGGGCGCCACTCTGCAGCTGTCTGACCTGCAGCTGTTGGACTACGATGCCGTGGTGACGCAGGACGCCCTGCAGCCGCTGTCCCGCCTCCGCAGCCTGTCGGTCTTCCACCTGTACTCGGTACCTGGACCCATCTGTCACCTGCAGACGTGGCTGTCGTCTCTACCGGAGCTGCAGAGCCTCAGCGTTCACGGTGAGTCGGCCCCACGGCACCTTTACAGAAACTCAAACACCAGACAGGCTCTGTGGAAGTTTTCCCTTTCAGTTAACACTAGTTTATTCCACACGTCACATGAAGAGAGTCCCAGTTTGAATTCATGGAGGTTTGTTGTTAAAGATGCAAACAACCAAGAAACAGAGGCACTAACTGAGTTAGTTACTGAATTACTCCACTATAAAAGTAACTAGTTACCAGGGAAAGTAACTATTGCGTTACTCTTCTTTTTTTTTTTTAAGTTTAAATATGTCTCATAATTAGATTTTTTAGCAGGTTTCAGCCAGTTGCATATATAATTGTATAGACACGTACTTACACAGAACTTTTAATAATTACTGCCCCTCAGACTCCAGCTAATCAACATAAACCGCTTTCACATCGGTAAAGTCCCGGGTCGGACCTCCACCTGTGAGAGCTGCACCTGTTTCTTCCTCCCTCATACGTCATCACGTACATTACAGATAACGTTTCAGTTTGTTGATGACCTGAAGAATAAATCACTGTGTCCTGCTCAGAGCCCGATATCTGCCTCCAAATCCCCCTTTTCCTCGGATGCAGAGCGCTGCCATGATGGTTAAAGAAGCTGGATATAAACACAGTCACTGTTCATCTATGAGCTTCATTAACCATCGTGTAACAACACATTTGATTTGTTTGACTGGAAAAAAAAGGAACAACAATCTGTTCCCTTCAGAGATCAGTGTTTACGGGAGAAGATCGAAACTAGTTTTTGAGCTGGAGCGATGATCTGGCTCCACCTGCTCCTCAAACGTCATGTTACCTGTGTCTCCGTCCAACAGGAGGACACCCTCTGGCAGCGTACGCGTCCTTCCTGCCGCCGTCGCTGCTCAGCCTGACGCTGAGCGTGGACCTGAAGCCTGAAGACCTGGAGCTGGTCTCAGCCAGAGCGCCTCACCTGGAGCACCTGCACCTGGAGCCCTGGAGCTCCTCCTCCGGCCTCATCAAGCTCCTCCCACTGCTCTTCCCTCACCTGAGGACGCTGTCCATCAGGTGAGTCTCTGGGGTAACGGTGAAGTTCGTCATGGACTAGATCAGAGCCAGGTCTAATTAACTCTGACCTTAAAGGAAACTGCGTCCTGGATCCATCCGCCTCATAAAGCGTCTTCATTCTGATAAATCTTGGTCTTGTTTCTTGCCACAGACATCAACACGTGCCCGACGAGGACTTCCTGTCTCTGCAGCGTCTGCAGCGTCTTCACACTGTGGAGGTTCTGGATTCGTACTACAGACCCAACCCAGCAGAGCCCGGCTGGGGGGCGTCCCAGCCCAGCCCCCGCCTGCTGCAGCTGACCTCCGACCTCCAGAAACTGACCAATCACAGAGTCCGAGTCCTCACCAGCTCACACAGAGACCCACTGAGCTGTGACTGCATCTGACCAATCACAGAGCGGCGCCGACCGACTGGAGAATCGATCAATAACTTGATTTAATTGATTTTTTTATTTTAATTTATGACGTTTGAATATTTTAAGGGGAACAATCACTTTAAAAAGATAAATCTGTTGGGGGTTCACATTAATAATGAATCTGAATGTTTGAGTCGGGTTAGTTCTGGTGTCTGAACCAATAAAACTGATCCAAATTCTCAATGAAAGTTTCTCTTCTTATTTCTTTACACACTTAAAATAACTCGATAGCAGCAGAAAGATAATCAGCCATGAAGGAGGCTCTGACCCATCAGCTCAGTTAATCCAGACTGAATATTTCACATTTAAAACCAACCAGCTTCATCACAGCTGTGACCTTTGACCCTTGAGACAAACTCCAACGTGACAAATAAAGAAAACACTTTTATTCTCAAAGTTCAGACTTCCTGTTCACTTATTTACAGATGAAAATAAAAATAAAGATTTACATAAAAAACAAACTGGTGCGAGTGTCGTCACTCTGACGCCTCCTCCTCCTCTTTCTGTTTCTTCTTTTTCTTTTTCTTTTTGGCACTTTCAGTCACCTGCAGAAAAAAAACACCTGATCACTATCACCGACCAATCACAGCCTCCGGTTCAGGTCACATGACGAACACATTATGCTAACAGTCAAAAAAAATAAAAATTCTATTTTATACTCTTTTATTTTACGTCGTCTCTAAACCACATGAACGTACCTCTGTGTCAGGCTCCGCCTCCATCTCCTCAGGCTCCGCCCCTGCCTCCTCCATTTTTAATCTCTTCTCTTTCTTCTTTTTCTTCTTCTCCTTTTTCGCCTCCTCTGCAGATGGCGTGGTGGGCGGAGTCGTTTCTCCGTCACTGTCGGCCGCCTCCCTCTTCCTCTGCAGGTCAAAGGTCAAAATCAGTGAGAACCAATCAGAACGGCCGCCAGCTGCTTCTGATCAACACCAGCCAATCAGGTTAGAGCTTACCTTCACTGGGGCGTCACCCGAGTCTGGCTCCTTGGAGACGCTGTAAATCAAAGCACACAGTCAACACCTTTTAAAGACGAGACCACACCCCCCGCGGCCTCGATGACATTATGTCCTCAGGTGAGCGGCAGCGCGGCGTGGAGCCGACTGCAGGAGCTCAGACTGAGTGATACTGTAGCAGAGCGACTCCCTCAGAGAGCACAGTAGCCCAGAGAGGGATAACTCTCTGCAGTCACCTCCCAACCCCCAACACACCTGCACACACCAACCACCTGAAGCCCCGCCCCTCCCTCACCTGTAGTCCACGTATTGGTTCTTCCAGTCCTGTGGTGTGCTGCCATTGGGTTTTCCGTGTTTGTCCAGAAGTCCTTTCTGGATCATCATCTTTTTCTGGCTGGCCTGATCACACACACACACACGCTCGTCAATTACTCCTCAATTAACATCCACCTGCCAGGTCATCACTAATTAATCATCCAGGTACCTTCGGTCCCAGCCCCCACTTCCGAGGATACGTGTCTCTCTCCATGATCACCCTCTTGATCTTGGCCACGACGCCGTGGTCACAGGTGGAGATGACGGCGGTCGTCATGAGAGCGACGGCTGCGGACGGAGAAGACGTGTCAATAAACATCAGCTGATTTACCAAGTCACCTGATCACAGGTAGAAGAAGCCATCAGTCAAGGGTGATAGATGACAGGTCACCACGGCCCGAGGGCTGCTGCATCTACGCTATTCATCATGTGGCTTCAACACACCTGGGCCCGGACGCACACGCATGCACCTGGACGTCGCTCTCACCTGTGCAGATGGCCTCCCCCTTGGTGGTGATGATGACGATGTCCTGGTTCATCTCGATGCCGTCCTCGTACCTGAGCACACCTGGCAGCATGATCTTGGCGCCGTAGCAGATGGCGTTGACCTGTGGACGGACACGAGGTCAGAGACGCTCCCGCACGCTCAGGTGAGTGTGAACAGGTGAGGAAGACTCACCGCACTGTCCTTCATCACCAGACGTCTGTGAGACACCAGCAGCTTCTCCAGAGGGAAGATCACTCTCCTCAGGTACGACTCGTCCTTGTTGTGGTCAAACTGCCACTGAGCGTCCAGGACGTCGTGCATCGTCACCATGTTGTCCTGGAAACAGAGTCGGGCTCAGAACACGCCTCCACTGTGATGTCACAGAGCTGTGAGCAGCGTCGAGGCTCCAGTCAGACACGAGTCGCCTGCGTCTCTGCTGCTGTTTCTGTTTCAAAGTCTAATTACCAGCCCTGCACGGAGCAGCAGGGCTGGACTCAACACTTTGAACCGAACAGGAAGTGATGCTCACCTTCTCTCCCAGGACTCCGGACCGGACCCGCCTCAGCTCCTGCATCTGACCTCCGACCCCCAGCAGCAGCCCCATGTGGACACACAGTGTCCTGATATAGGTTCCAGCCTCACAGCTCACCCAGAAGATACCTGCGACACAGACAGGTGACCTGTGACATCACTGACCACAAACCCTGTGTTACTGAGCTGATGGGCGACGCAGGGACGCGTGTTCTCACCCAGCCTCTTCTCTGGGTCGTATTCGATCAGTTTGCTCTCGTAGATCGTCCGGACTCTCAGCTGACGCTTGACGGCGGCGATCAGGGGCGGCCTCTGGAACAAGGCGCCGGTCAGCGTCTCCAACGCCTGCAGAGACAGAGGAGGGGTCAGGGGACTTATCGCTACAGCACCGGCCAATCAGAGCACACACCACATCAACACAGACTCACCTGGACAGGTGAGCGTCCAGGTGAGTCAGTGGAAGCAGACTTACCCGGGCCAGCGTGTGCTCGCTCTCTATAGCATTGTGCAGCCGAACTATTCCCACATACTCTTTACCTGCAACACACACAGAGAGTAGTGAGGAGGCCGCTGGGGTTTACTGAGCCGAGCGCTCGTCAGGCACACGACATTTAGACACTTTCCTACATTCCTGGCATGTTGCACTTAGTGAAAACATGAACACGAGCTGGAGACACAGGTTTTCTGTGTGGATCAAATGCCTGGAAGTCAGACTTCCACCAAACTCTAATTATTAATTATCATAATTAATTTCCCTTTGTTCACAGTGAAAAGGTTCAGACATGTTTCTTTCCTTCACCTTCTCTCTCCATAACTGTCCTGATACTGTTAGACATTCAATCAGGAACAGCTGAAGCTGTTTCAGACGCTAAACTTCATCGTCTATAGTCTCTCCAGGGCGGACACAGCATCGTCCTTTTTTTCAGGATGTTAATTATTAACTATTGATCAGACTCTTATCAGAAAAATATGAGAATGTGAATTCTGAGTTCATTTTAAAAATATGGAGCTTTAAAAACGCTCAAAGAAAAGTGGACAAACGCCAGAAAGGAGCTGTAGCTCGTTGGCGACAGTAACAGAAATTACCGGCGCTCTGCTGGGACTTGACCAATCGCGTGGCTCGGTCGACGCACACGATCAGGCAGCCCGTGACCTTGGGGTCGAGGGTCCCGCTGTGACCCGTCTTCTCCACCCGGAGGATCCTCCTGATCCACGCCACCACCTCGTGGGACGACGGGTTCGCTGGCTTGTCCAGGTTGATGAAGCCCGACCTGACCGGAAACAGGAAGTAGATGGTGAGCATGCTCTGGGAGCTGCTAGCGTGTTAGCTTAGCATCCACCTGACGGTACCTGACATAGTCCTGGATGGGTCTCTTCAGAGGGTTGCTGCCGCTGGGTAGTGGAGTGTAATGAGCTGTCCGGATGTTTAGTTTGTCGAAGTTCTGAAACAGATGAGCAGACTTCTTCGTTGGTGTCTGAGTGCAACTTATTTCTGCGCCCGCGGCTTCTGCTCTGCGTCATGTGATCAGAGGACAAAATCGTCTTGGCCATCATCAAGTCGAGTCCTTCTCTCTGCCGGGGTCAACGTCGCCACCAGCAAAACGCCAGGACGCCGCGACCCACGGCCGAGAGGCCACGCCCCCAGAACGGGGGCGGAGGCGGAGACAGCGACAAGATGGCGGCACTCAGAGAATGGATAAACAGATTCATCACATCACATGACTGAGGGCGCCGGGACACGGCGGTCTGAGGGGGACTGACCTTCAGGAGGAGGGGCCACTGGGACGTGTCAAGTGCAGCGACTTTGGACTCGGGACGGATGAAGAAGTCGCCGCTCTGCTGGATGTCCTAAGGAGACACACACGGTCAACAACGACTCAAACACAAACAAGGAGACAGACCAGCACCTCACTCACCCCGACTTCTTCTTCACTGACTTTCTTTGACTTCTTCTTCTTCTTCACTGATGCTGCAGAAACAAACACATTTCATGACTTCTGTGTTTAAATATCGAACCCAGCAGCTGCTTCATTTCTGGTGTCAATTATTAACATTACTATTAACGTTGATCTCTGCAATATTCAAACCTGCAGACTTTAGTTTTAATCAAATAAATAAAATGTTAAACAGATTTTATCTGAAACGTAAACTTGATGTTGTCGATAAGTTTGGGCAAACTTCTTTAATTTGTTTGCCTCTATATTTTCCAGTTATATTTATTACAATACTCCTGTTTTATGCGCATATTCTTATGTCGCATGTTCAACTTCTGCAGCCCACGTGGCTCCTCCTGCAACACGTGTGTTAGCACGAGGCGGCTAACTCCGGAGCTAACAGGCCCTGTGAGCTGATTAAAGGGAAAAACTGCGAAGCAGCTAATAATCGATGAGGTTGTTGGTGACAGGAGATATCAATCACCCTCAAACAGGAATCTGATCATGTTTAAATCATAAGAAACCGACTTAGCTGAGCTGTTAGCTCGGGCCATTCAGGCAGAGGAAAAAATGTTTTCAGATTTGACTCGTGAACGCACAACCTTTCAGTCATTGTTTGTTCCTTCGTTAATTCCGAAGTCCACCTTAAATGTCTTTAAACCAGAGAACTCTGAGCTAAGTCTCAAAGTCTCTGTTTTCTGAACGGAGTGTGGTGCATGTTATAAATCAGATGCGCATTAGAACCACATGAATAACTTAAAATTATAAAATTGAATTAGAAATACATTATTTACCTTAAATTGTTAAAAACTCAATCAGAAACACATTAATAACTTTAAATCTTTCTAAATAATTAACGGAAGCGAGAGTAGAACCAGGACAACGTGCAGCACACTCACCCTCCAGGTCCGCCATCTTGAACTGAGACAGAACACGAGCCGCTTCTTTTTCTTCTACTTCCGGCTCCTCCCCCTTCTTCTTCTACTTCTTCTTCTTCCCACGTTGCCAGTAGGATCCTCTCTGGCTGCGCTCCCACAGGACAGGGTGGGTACTACACCACCACCAGTTTATTGATCCGGTAGTATTAATATATTATTAATTATTTATAAAGAAAAATAATTGACAATATAATATATTAATACTTACCCATATATTGTGTTATCAATTAGCAATACAATATACTGTTACGTATTCATTATTAATATAATATCAATAATTAATTTAAAATAATATTTTATGGACACATTCTCAAATTGTGACCTTTGACCTGATCCTGTGTGGCTGAGAGACAGAAACAAGATGAATGAAGGTTTGTGTTGTTGAGTTCAGTTTGTTCAAAGATAGTTCTAAGAATAAGAATAAGAATGATGAAAACTTTAATGAGACGTGTTGTGCCTGACTGACAGTTACAGAACTAGAATCAGTTGATCAATCAGCTGATTGGTTGGTGTCAGTCAGCTGTTCGTCTCCACCAGAGATGTCAGTCTGTTCTTTAACCAACTGGTTCCTGATTGGCTGAAACTTGATCACATGATGACGGAGGATGATGAGGAAGAAGACAGAATAATTTTAAAGGGGTGTGTGTGTGTTGGTGTGTGTTGTTGTATCAGCTGTATTAACAGCAGAGACATCAGAGACGTCCCTGACTAATGAGCTGGTCTCAGGGGTTAGCTCCTATCAGGAAAACATGCAGACCGTGGGCGTCATAAGACCTTCCTGAAGAATTTGATAATTTTTTTGTCTTTCTAGGTTCCTACTGTAGGACGAGTTAAGGGATGAAAAATAAGAAGAAACACACAGTATGATGATAGTGCAGTCACTGTGACTCGGGCTTTGCCCCCGGTCCTTATCGAAGATGATTAGAGATGGATAAAGCTTCAAAACAGATTTAGACACAACAGACTCATGGTGACCATGAGCTGGACGGGGTGGAGGGCGCTTACAGGAAACAGGAAAGAGTTTGTCAACACAGACTGTTTCCTGTCCCTAAGTGGTCAAAAGTATGTGGACAGCAAATCACAGGCATCAACCTGCAGATCTGTCCACATACTTTTAACCACCTGAACTCAGGCAGTAAATATGAAAACCACATATTCTAGCTCTAAAAGTATGTGGACGGTCTGCAGACACTAACATCTGTTGTCTGTCCACAAACCTCTGGTCAAACAGGAGCAAAGCACTGAATGCTTTAAACACAAACTTTAATTTGAATCACATTTAAACAAACACTTTAAAAAGTGAAATTAAATGTAGTTACAGTAATTATTAGAATAATTAAGAATAATTAGTCTAGATGAGATCTTAACTGAATTCAGTTCAACCATGAATAAAACAAGAAATCTACAGAGCAGCTGAAAAGTTTTAGTATCCTTTTGAATTTTCTGCATTTCTGATTGAAATGACTCAGAACTAACTATCATAAACAAAGTGAAACCATGAAACAGTAAAATTAAACTTGTGAATTTGTTTATTCTTCATCATAAAGTAAAGTAAACTTGAAAACAAGTTGAACCTGGTTGTATGTTTAATCAGGTGACAGAAGACTATTGAGACAGTGTTTAGTGGACAGATGAGACCAGAGCAGAACAGTTTGGTTTAAATGTTTGGAGATGAACCAACACTGCATTCCAGCATCAGAACCTCATCCCTCCATGAAACATGGGGGCGCTAATGTCCTGGTTTGGGCCTGTTCTGCTGCATCTGCTCATCATTGATGGACCAATGAACTGTGAATTCTACCAGTGAACTCTGAAAGAAAATGTCAGGACATGAGTCCATGAGCTGAATGTGAAGAGAAACTGGGTCATGGAGGAAGACAAGGAGCCCAAGAACACCAGTGGTTCTCCAGAAGAACCAGATGAATGTTTAGGAACAAGTCAAAGTCCTGACCTTCATCCAGTAGAAATGTTGGTGCATCAGCTGATGAGAGGAAACCACCAACATCTCACAACTCAGCTGGTTCTGTTCTGATTAATTGATCAGATTAGACCCTGATCAGCTGTTACAGGAACATTTAGTCTGAAGGACTCACAGACTCACACACTGGACACAAGGACTCAACAACACCATCAACACTGGACCAGTTTAGGTTTAAAATAAGCTGATGTTAATGAACCTGTCAGACAAAGCTCAGGTAGAAACCAGGTGACTCAGGTTTCTCACTTCCTGTCACGTTCATGTCTTCATAATGCAAACAGGAAGTGATGATGTCACTCAGATCAATTCAGTTCAATTCAATTTTATTCATGCAGCGTCAGTAACAACACAAACCGTCTCAAGATGTTTTACAAAACCTGGTCCACAACCTCCAGAGAAGCATGAAGAAAAAACAAGAAGAAACCAGAACCAGAACCAGCTCATATGGAGGGACCATCTGTCTAAGACCAGGTAGAGACAGAGAAGAGATGAAGATCCATCTGACTAAAGGGTCCATGTAGAACCTGATGATGGTTCAGAGACCGGATGTAGAACCTGATGATGGTCCAGAGACCAGATGTAGGACCTGGACTGCTGGAGGCCAAGGAGACTGGGCAGGTTGATGAGACCAGGACTACAGATGTAGTTTATGGAGCTCCACAGGAGGAGAAGAAGATGGAGGAGGGGGGTTAGCATGCTGCTAACATACTGCTAACATGCTGCTAACATGCTGCTAACATGCTATACAGGAGCAGCACAGAGCTACATGAGTAGTGGTAGAGGAGAGAGAAGAGGAGAGGAAGTTGGTGGGAGGAGAGAGAGAGAGAGAGAAGGACCAATCACAGCTCTGCTCCCTCATGTTGCCTCCTTCTCATTGGCTGTTTCTTTGGAAGTCTTCTCATGTTTGCTCTTCATCGCCATCTTCTGTGCTCTCCTGGCAGCGCGTCTCTTCGCCCGTCTCACCAGGCAGCACTTCACCGTCACCAGCACCAGCACCACCAGCACCACCAGCGCCGCCAAGGCCGCCAGCGCCGGGACCAGGATGGCGGCCAGCGAGCCGTCCGTGGGAGGGGGCGTGGTCTGGTCCACACACCTGTAGGAACCCTCTCTCTGGAAACCTTCAGCACACGGGCCAGAACTAGAACTGGGTTCAGGACTCTGAAGATCTGGTTCAGGTGTACTGGTCTCAGGTGAGCGTCCATCCTGTCCGTCCTCCAGCTTGCAGATGTACCTGTACTGGTTCTTACATGTAACAGAGATCAGACCCCACCGGGTCCTTCTGGACCCGTCAGACTGCGATGTCAGCGCCGCACACCGGATCTCCGTGCAGGTCTCAGCCGGTTCCTCCGCCCACTCGATCCCCTCTGAGTTCTGTAGACCGGTCTCGGTCCATCTGAAGCCCCGGAGCGGCAGCGTGGGAACCACACACTCAGTGTTGTTCTTCTTCAGCCCGACCCAGAAGGTCAAGTTCTTTTTGACCGAGATCAGCGCGAGGACGTGGTCGAGCTCCCGCTGGGTGGCGAGGGTGGCGAGGACCCCGGGTGAGCAGTTCTTCTGGGCGTCACTGAAGGAGCCCGCGGGGGACTGCAGGACGTAGCGTGGAGACGCCACGGAGACGTCTCTCAGCCAGAGGACGCAGAGACACGCCCACCACCAGGAGGACCGGGACGCCATGCCCTGAAGCTCCGCCCCCTGTCCAAGACGACAACCTTCGTTTGATTGTTGACGAACAGAGACATTTAGTTCAGACCAAACTCTGACGACATGGATTTCTTACCGTTTCTAAATCGTCCTCAGAACTGTTGTCTCTCCTTCATCTACTCCTCCTCTTCCTCCTGATACCTTCGTCTTCTTCCTCGTCTTCCTTCTTCTCCAGATTTTGACGTGTCTCAAACTTTGTCTCTCTCTCGTCCTTCTCTCTCGGTTGCTCCTCTGCACTAATTTTGCCGACGGACACACTGACCGCTCATATATTAACACCCCCCCCCGCCCCGCGGCCCCCGCCCCCCTCCTGGACAGGAAGTGTGTTGCATCTTGATAAGTCAGCTGGTTTCCTCCAGAGAAGCATTCAGACCTCATGAACATGATGGAAACACAGAAACTGATTCAGACGCTGCTCAGCTGGAAATTTATATTGTTCTGATTCCATCTGGTTGTAATTAAATTAATATGTAAATAATATGTAATTAATGTTGTTGACATGTAAAAATGTCTGGCTCACTGTTGTGTCAATAAACTAGAACCAGACTTCACTAATCGTGTTGAGTGCAGACTCTTAAATGAGCAGATTTTTGAACGGACTTTGGTCCAGCAGGTTGTTGGAGTGTCCTTGAGCAAGGCGCTGAAACCTGAGCCTCACTCATATGAACAAACCATGGAAACTCTCCGATTGCTGTGTTTCCTGTTTCCTGGAGGAAATGTGGGAAGAATGACAGGAAGCTGGAGGTCTATGGGGGCGGGGCCTAAAATGAATGGGCACCGTTGTTACGGTAACTGAAGGCACTGCCCCTTGGTTGGTCAGTTTTGAGCAGGATGATGTCACACACGTGAAAACTAAAAATGAAAGATGAAACAAACTCATCTGAACGAGAAGATGTTTCCTCTAAATGTCCAGTGGAGAGTTTAGGTTTTTATCACCTGGAGGTCACATGACTAGAGTCTGATATACTCACCTGGACCTGGATCAGACCTGGACCCAGACGTTCTAGAAACACCACAGAGCTCACATGTTCTCCAAAGGTTCTAGTGAAACAGAACCAGGTCCACTCTCCATCTGGACACTAGGATCAAACCAAAGAACCCAAAGTTCCTCCACGTTGGGTTTTTACCTCTTAAAGTGAATCTGGCTCTAAAATGCTACTGATTCACTACAGGAGGCAACGAACACACAATTCAACCTTTGGACATTTTATTTCTCCTGGACATCATCACATTCTACAATGACTGAAAATTCAAAGTTAGTCTGCGTGTTTTCTCCGTTAGCATGAGGCTAGCTGGTTAGCGCCGTGTAGCTTCTCTAGTTTCTAATGACGCCCAGCATGACAGGGTGGAGCAGAGAGGATTGTGGGTACTGTTTTCAGTTTCAGGTGTAGAGGACAGTTGCTGCTCTTCATTACATCACAGAGGGAGTTATTTTGAACACTGTTTTTTTATTTTATTGTTCACGAGGCTTTGTCTTTAACTAGTGGCCGTCTGTAAACCAGTTGCTGATTGGCCGACACCACGGCTGTGTGGGTTGCCATGGAAACCAATGCAAATGTCAGGCAGCAGATGCAAACAAACATGATGCAGTCGGGTGGAGTCGGGTCAGGGGGAGTCAGGCGGCGCTGGACACGGCGAGTTTCTTCAGGTGGTCCATGAACACCTGCAGGCTGACGTCGTCCGTCAGGATGGGAGCTCCAGATTCCTGCACAGGGAAACACTCAGTCAAAGCTGCACCTGATTGGTCCGTGGAGGAAGGTGTCGGAGGTTAAAGGTGAGGTCTTACCTGCCCCCAGCCGTACATGTTGTTGTGGGTCTGGGAGGGGTTGACTTTGGAAAGCAGGAAACGGGCCTGAAAGCAGCAGCAGAAGAAGAGAAGAGTGATAACTCTGGTTAGAAGAAAGTAGAGGCCGTGTTGCTGCCTTCTCATTGGCTGGTTCTTTGGAAAACTTCTCAAGAGTGTGTGAACCTGGAAACAGTTATCTGCTCTAATTACGTCCTGGCCTAACACAGGACTGACCCAGTCCACCCTTCCTCAAAGAAACAGAACCACCGTACGTCTCTGACATCCTGATTCCATCCTCACAACAACTCCTCTCAGTCCTGAGGAACTGTCTCAGGTCTAAAGGTGACTCCCTCCCACATTAAGTCCTGCTCCACTATCCGCTGGTTTAAATCTCATTTAAAGTGTTTCTCTTGGTTTAAGTGGGTCTTTAGTGGGTTTACTTCTGTCTGGTCCATCTTAAACTGATTTCTATTGTACTTTCATTGTTCTTCTGTGTTACTGGAGCCAGATGATTTATCTGCTCTGGCTGGAAAGAACTTTGGGTCGACTTCTGTTGTTCCAACTGTGCTATAGAAATTAAGTGACCAGACACAGCCGTGTGGTAGCGCCCCCACCTGGCTGCCACCGTGCTCCGTGTCGATGTATCTGGGCATCGGGAAGCGAGTATGCAGCAGCTCCTGGGCGTCGTCCACCGGAGCCTGGAGGAGGTGTCGGAAGTTCTCATACTCGGGCATCTCCTGGTAACCAGCCTTCCTCCACTGAGCCACGGTCTGAGGCGTGAGCAGGTAGACACGGGATTAGAGATAAACTAATACAGCAACACCTGCTCATTAGGACCTGATGGGGTCCATGTAAGTCCAGGTGTGTCAGGGTACCTCTCCGTGGTAGATGAGGATCTGGAAGAAGGTGTCCATCAACAGGATACGATCTGGAAGGATGCTGCTGCTGTCCAACAGGACGGGCTGAAAGACACATCCCCTGATCAATTAACCCATCAATTAACCACATAAATGGACCCATCAATTAACCAAATTAATTAACCAAATCAATTAACCCTAGTTAACAGATCAATTACACAAATACATTGGCCCATCAATTAAGCAAACAATTAACCCAGAAATTAACTGATCAATTAACCAAATAAATGAACTAATAAATTAAACACCCAATTAACCAATCAAATGTTGTCAATACTGAAAGGACTGTTAGTTTACAGGAGAATGTAACATATCCAGGTGTGTCCAGGTGTGTCCAGGTGTGTCCTTACCTCTGGCGGCCCGTTGAAGGAGTATGCGTAAAGAACAGGTTGGATCATGATGAGGGCCTGCGTCAGGTCCTGGCGGTTGAAGTGATGTCTGTAGTAGGAACTCTCATCTGGACTGTTGTTGAACACTTGTAGGAAGGGAGAGCGACGCAGGTGGAACATGAACTGAAAGCAGAGTGGACAGGTAACATTTAAAGGACGTGTAGCTGAGGCCCAGCAGGTCTGAGAGGAGGAGGACTCACCTGGGGATAGAGGGAGAAGGTCTCAGAGAACCTGAAGGAGTTTGGGTCGTCTTTGTGGTAATCTCCAAACTTCTGACACTGAAAACAAACCAACAGACACCAGGTCTTCAACGTGTCCCGATCTGAGTCTGGGTTTAGTCCTCAGTCGTTTCCCTACCAGTCTGATCAGCTGTCTGTCCAACCACCTGAGGACGTCCGGTCCCTCCTCCGTCTCCGCCCGATACACCGCCAACCTCGCCATCAAGATGGCCGCCGCCTCCTGGTCAAAGGACGCCGCGATGTTCTGGATTTGAGTCTGAGCGTCAGCCCAGCTGGAGGAGGGAGGACAGAGGGGAGGAGGGAGGACAGAGGGGAGGAGGGAGGACAGAGGGGAGGAGGGGACAAGGGAGGAGGGGACAAGGGGAGGAGGGGACAAGGGGGTGTTCACACAAGGACTTTATGTTCCCAGGTCAAGCAGCACCACACCTCCACCTAGTGGTCATTCAGAGTGATGCAGCTAAACTAATCCTTGTCAGAAACCAGAAAACACCTGTAACCATGGTAACAGTGGGGAGGCATACAGGTGTGGAGGCGTGGAGGTGTACAGGTGTGGAGGTGTGGAGGTGAACAGGTGTGGAGGTGTAGAGGTGTAGAGGTGAACAGGTGTGGAGGTGTGGAGGTGTGGAGGTGAACAGGTGTGGAGGTGTGGAGGTGTACAGGTGTGGAGGTGTGGAGGTGTACAGGTGTGGAGGTGTGGAGGTGTGGAGGTGTGGAGGTGAACAGGTGTGGAGGGGTGGAGGTGCACAGGTGTGGAGGTGAACAGGTGTGGAGGTGTACAGGTGTGGAGGTGTACAGGTGTACAGGTGTACAGGTGTGGAGGTGTGGAGGTGAACAGGTGTGGAGGTGTGGAGGTGAACAGGTGTGGAGGTGAACAGGTGTGGAGGTGGGTGTAAAAGGTGTGGAGTGGGGGTGTACAGGTGTGGAGGTGTGGAGGTGTACAGGTGTGGAGGTGTGGAGGTGAACAGGTGTGGAGGTGTGGAGGTGAACAGGTGTGGAGGCGTGGAGGTGTACAGGTGTGGAGGTGTGGAGGCGTGGAGGTGTACAGGTGAACAGGTGTGGAGGTGAACAGGTGTGGAGGTTTGGAGGTGTACAGGTGTACAGGTGTGGAGGCGTGGAGGTGTACAGGTGTGGAGGCGTGGAGGTGTACAGGTGTGGAGGTGTACAGGTGTACAGGTGTGGAGGCGTGGAGGTGTACAGGTGTGGAGGCGTGGAGGTGTACAGGTGTGGAGGTGTACAGGTGAACAGGTGTGGAGGTGTGGAGGTGTACAGGTGAACAGGTGTGGAGGCGTGGAGGTGTTCTGTCGTACTTCCTGGCCGTGGTGGTGACTCTGATGCGTCTCTGTCCTGATGAGTGTTGGTACTGGGTGACGAACTGAATCGCCCCCCGGCCGCCCTGAGGGATCGGAGCGTTGTGCTGCAGGAAACAAACCGATCAGCTGTTTAATCAGCTGTTGAATGAATAAATTAAAGTTGAATCAGTTATTGATGAACAGCAGCTTCTCTGATCACTGAACAAACAAACATGAAACCAATGCTGCGCTCTGATTGGCTGCTGAAATCCTCCATGGTCTGATGATTACACACCTGCACACCTGTTATTACACACGAGTACAAACACACCTGCCGGTCCTTCTGTCTCTGTGAGGACCTTCCCTGCCTTAATAAACCGGTGTGTTCTCAGTGCGGTGGTTAAAGCCTCATCATCTCAGCAGGTGACGGACAGGTGCACCGTGGTAACACCGTCTCTGGAGACACATCGACTGAGAGACACGCCTCCACCAGTCTGTCCTCCACCAGTCTGTCCTCCACCGCTCCGTCTTCGGGTCAGACTCCGTCAGACGTTAACACCGGATCACGGAGGACGGATAGACCGGCCTCACTGGACCTGATCAACGACTGCCTCTGGTTATAGGAACTAAACAAGGAGCCGACGTTCGTCTCTGAAGATTCATGAACGGGTTCAGACTCTGGCTGTGGAACGTTTTTACCTGCGGCTCTAACGGGGGGAGGGGCTTTCCTGAGACCAGGTGAGGGTGACGAGCTGTCAATAAATCGCTGGTCTTCCTCAGGAGAACTCCGTCAGTCCTGGGTTCTGATCATGTGACTTCCTCCTGGAGGGCGTTGGTTTTCGTGTTTCGGGTCGGTGACCTAGCTCCTGTCCCGGGAAGATGGCGGAGGCCGTGAGGACACTGTACGGTGTTTTAATGGTCCTGTCGAGCGTGGCGTCCGTCTGTGGGAACCTCGTCCTCCTGGTGGCGCTCCTCCTCAACAAGGAGCTCCGGTCCGACTCGCTGGGCCTCACCCTGAGCTTCGCCCTCAGCGACCTGGTCCTGGGACTCGCCATCATCCCCTTTGGAGCCTACAACAGCCTGCGGTGGCCGGTGGACGACCCCAGCACCAGCCCCGTGTGTCAGGGCAGCGCCTTCCTCCTCCTGCTCCTGCAGACCTCCTCCATCCACTCGCTCACCTGGACCACCGTCGCCCGGTTCTCAGAGATCTGCTTCGCCCTCAGCCACCGGAGCCTGTGGACGTCCGGGCGGAGCCGGGCGGTTCTGGTTCTGGTCTGGTTGTTCTGTCTGGTGAGCGCCGCTCTGCCGCTGCTAGGTTTCGGTGGCTACACCTACAGCGAGCGGCGGTTCCTGTGCTGCCTGAGCTTCAGCCCTGAGCACAGGTACTACGTAGCGACGTGGACGGCGGTGGGCGTGGTGGCGCCGGTCCTCGCCATGTGCTCCTTGAACGGGTACATCGTGTACGTGGCCAGGAAACAGGCCAGGAGGGGGACGTTCAAGTGCAACGAGCTGCACTGCTTCTACGTCCCAGCCAACAACTACCTGAGGAGCTCCGTCGTCATGGTCACCACCTCAGGTGAGCTCACGCTCTGCCCTGATTGGTCAGGCAGGTCACATGTCTCTGAACTGTTCACTGCTTCCTGTTGACACTGAGATCATGTGACCATGCATCCCTTTGCAGGGTGTCTCCTGGTCTGCTGGCTTCCCTTCATCTGCGTCGGTCTGTACGAGACATTCAGTGGTCAGCAGAGTCCGGCCCTAAGCTCCGCCCTCTCCACCTGGCTGGTTGTGACCAGCGCCAGCCTCAACCCGTGGATCACATGCATGACGCAGACGTGAGTAAGACTCCATGTTGAATGTGAGCCGGTGCGTTAACGTGTCTCTGAATGGACATGTCTCTGCAGCAGGTACAGGGCAGCAGCACGTCGGACCTTCACCTGGTTCAGGCGTCCATGTCCCAGGACGTCCCGCCCCCAGAGCCCCGCCCTCCAACTGGACACGACTCAAAGCGTCAACACTACAACTGCTGCAGCTCCTCCATCATCAGCCCAGGCACAGACACCTGGGCCACAGGCTGGCCTGCCAGACTGCACTCTGGGAAATGTGGTCCATCCCTCCATTTCCCTGTGATGTGATGTTCTGGACGTATGTTTGAAGTTCTAGGACGCCTAATTTTTTGTTTGGTCTGAAGCGAAATCACCTGTCAGGTGTGTGACATCTAAAATGAGCATAACCAGAGGTTGGAGGTGAGGGGTCAGGGGTCAGGGGATCCTACCTGGTTCACGACCTCAAAGAAAAGAGCCAACGTGGTGTTTGGATCCAGACCACAGATCTTCCACTGGCAGGTTCCTCCAGTTCCAATCTCCTGGAATGACAACATCAGAGTTACTCTGCCCCCTAGAGGCCACACCCAGAAACTACAACTACACCCACGTTCAGCCTCTGTTATAACTGTTGTATCTGTGTCTGTTGTTATTTTACTTTCAGACAATAAATTATTCATGATTAATATGAAATTAAAACAATTCATTCATTTACATCTGAAATGTACAATGTAGTTCCTGTCTCTAACCACTGGGGGACAGTGTAGTTCCTGTCTCTAACCACTGAGGACAGTGTAGTTCCTGTCTCTAACCACTGGGGGGCAGTGTAGTTCCTGTCTCTAACCACTGGGGGACAGTGTAGTCAAGTAAACCTACATTTTCAGAGACACAGGGTCCTTTGGCGTTGAGAGACACACAGGGACCGATGGCTCCTGAAACCTTGATCTCTCTGGACGTCTGCGAGACAAACAGCAGGGTTCATTAACCTGTGAGCCAGGTGAGCAGTGGGCGGAGCCTCTGTGTCCTCCGTCATACCTTGACCTCCAGCGTAGCGGCGAAAGCCATCTTAAAGGAGCCCTGGACGTCTTTGGTGAAGACTCTCTGGAAGGTCTGTTTGAACAGGGACGTGTTGAAGGAGTCGGCCATCACCATGAAGCCTCTGAGGGACAGAGACACCGTCATGACACCTCACCACCACAGGGGGCGCTGCCGTTACCTGAGAGACTGGCCCAGAGGACGTACCCGGTGTGGTTAGCGCAGCACTTCATCTCCAGGAGGCCGGTCTGGTCCAGAGCGCAGGCATAGATGTCCATGATGTGTCCATTAGAGGACGCCCTGCTGGCCAGAGACTCGTAATGCTGCAACAGAGACATGAGACAATTAAACCCCCTGGGGTGGACAGTGCGTCCAAATAACACGACAATTTAAGACGACGCAGCATCAAGACGCTTCTCACTGAGTCTGTTTCTACTTTAGTAGAAACTTCAAACTATAGATCGGTTTTAACTAGTGCTGAGGGAGTGAGGCTATATTCAGTCTATGGAGACAGGAGACACCTCAGAGACATTCAGACATTATTACTGGTTGGACACCTGATAGTTTTGGACATGGTCTTAAATTAATGGAAATAGTTGTAAATAACTAAATGTGTTGATCAGCTTTAGAAATGTCCAGGTTAGATTTACATTCTAAGTTCTAGAAATGGTTGGTTCAACATGTTTGTGGTTTTCTAACTTGTTCCTCCTGGATCTGATGGTTCTAGTCTGGTTTTAGCTCCAACGTGTTCACACAGTTTGTAAAGTTGAGCTGAAAGAATGAAACCGAACCAGGACCAAGGTGAAACAGAGTCAGACTCTGGGACACTAGACTCTGGACAGGAACTCGGTCCCTACGACTCACTTTAGTGGCTTTCTTCATGAACTTGGCGTTGTCCTTCTCGATGTCATGCCAGGACCTAATCGGGGTCTTCAGCTCGTCCCCCACCACCATGCCGGGCCCCTGCGTCGCCGGGCCACCGATGAACGTCATGATCCGAGCGCCGGTGTTGGGGAAGGTGCACTGTGGGTAAAAACTGATCAGACTCTTTGACCACGCCACACAGAACCGCCCCCCATGCACCCCCATGCCCCCACCCCCCTCACCTCAAGCAGGCCCACAGCGATGGACATGGCCACGCCCAGCGAGCGCAGCGGCCGTTTGCCCTGGGTGACCGGCCAGGGGTCACGCTGCAGCTCCCCCAACAGGTCGGTCAGGTTCATGTCGATCTTCTGCACCGGCTGAAGGAACCTGCAGGTGACACGAGGACCGTGGACTCAGAGGGGGGGGTTACCCAGAGGACTCAGGGTGGTGGGGGGGTTACCCAGAGGACTCGGGGTGGTGGGGGGGTTACCCAGAGGACTCAGGGTGGTGGGGGGGTTACCTGTTTGACAGCGGCTGCTGAGTGGGTTGAGGTCCTCGTCCCTGAGCCGCTGACGGTTTGGTCAGACCCAGCATCTCCTGCAGGAACCAGTTACAGCTGTTAGCGGCTGCAGGAATCAAACCCTCAACCTCAGGTCAGACTGGTGGATCTACCTGCAGCTGCTTGGCGTTCAGGTCCTTGGTCCCCCTGAAGACGTAGCTCTTGGAGATCCCTTCGCAGCCCAGCTCGTGGACCTGGACCATGCGTCCAAAGGTGATGAGTCCCACCAGAGCAGTGGGGGGCAGCAGAGACAGGGACATCTGCAGAGACTCCTTCAAGGCCTGCAGGTCCTCGTCCTCCATGCAGGTGTCCACCACGTACAGGAAGACGAGCGGCATCTGAGGGCCCCGCTGAGGACAGAGGACAGAGGACAGGTTACATGTCTGTTCGTACCCGTCCCTGTACCTGACTGCCCCGTCCCTGCCGGACTCACCTGGACCACATACTCGATGGTGGAGAACTGAGGCAGTAGCTCAGCTGGTTGGTTGACCTCAGAGATCCCGGCGTAGGACGGAGGAAACTGAGACGGACGAGAGGGACAAAGGGTCAGTGTCTCTGCTCCACCTGTCCAACAGGTGTGGGACACGCTGAACTCACCTGGTTCCTCTGGTAGCAGAAGTTACAGGCCCACAGCTTGGCTCGGTAGTCCACCTGGCTGGGAGACACAGGGGGCAGAGTTAGACAGGTTAGAGACAGGTAGAGACAGACAGGGACCGGGACCGGGACATGGACAGACTCGTACCACAGTGGGTTGAGGACAGCTCTGCAGGTGGCCCGGCTGCAGAGGACCGGTTCGTACTGGATCGGGGGGAGGTCCGTCCTCTCCTTCAGGGGGGTGAACAGCGCTGCCACCGGCACCACCATCCGGGTCGCCTCCAACCGGGAGGACGGCCAGACATTCCAGCTGAGACGGACCCCGTCCCGGTCCTCGCTCTGGGCGATGTACTCTGGGAAGGTCGTCATGGCAACGCAGGGAGACGGGACGCCTGGAGGGGGTGGGGGGGGGGGATCCATTAGATGGGGGGGGGCTGATAATACCTGATATGGATGATACTGATACCCGATATAGGTGATACTAACGGCTGATACTAATAGCTGATATAGATGATACTAATACTTGATATCGATGAATCTTCAGGAGTGGAGAACCGGGTCCAGGACCCAGACTGACCCAGGATGAAGCTCCACAGGTTATTTATTAGGGAGGTTTATTAAACAAGTCCTGGTTCCAGCTCCACCTCATCTACCTGTGGACAGGTAAGGCAGCAGCTCACCTGGTGCTCAACTCAAACTCAACGAAAGAGTTTTACCTGAGGCTGACAGATGAGGTCCCTCTAGTCCAGATGAAGCTGGGGATCCCTCTGGTCCAGGTGAATGTCGGGATCCCTCTGGTCCAGGTGAATCTCGGGATCCCTCTGGTCCAGGTGGAGCTGGGGGGTCCGTCTGGTGCAGATGAGTCCGGGGGTTCTTCTGGTCCAAATCAGTCCGGGTCTGACCGTAAAGCGTAAATCCGTGAGTCCCGCCGCTCCGGTGACAACGAAGCAAAACAATATGGCGGCGGAGCCACGTCAAGACACAGAGGGAACAAACACGAAGAGGTCTCACTCTGAGCCACTTTCAGGAGCCACATTCCTCACCGACGGAGACACAGAGGGGACCGGAGATGAGGTCTCACTCTGAGCGAAAACCAGAAACCAAACCCCCGCCTTTAATCCTTCGGCTCATTGAAATACGTTCAACCCAAGGGTTTTTATTTAGGACATAAAAGACTGTTTTACTTTTCTGAAATGTTTAAATGTTTCTAATGTTCCTCTGATAAATCCAGACGAATGGACGTCTCATATCTGGTCCCTGGTCTCATACCTGGTTCCTGGTCTCATACGTGGTTCCTGGTCTCATATCTGGTTCCTGGTCCTTAAACTAATGTAAACATGTATTTTTCACATTAGAACATCATCACATTAGAAACATCAGGACACTTGTTCTTCTTCATGGTTCCTGATAAACCAGGTCAGAGGGGGGACCTTGTAGACCACATTAGACCCTGATTACACCTGATGATGTTTCCTGGATCTTCTCTGATAGGCTCAATGAAAACCACATGACACTAAACCTCACTGAGAGGAACCAGGAACCACGTTACAGTTAGAAAGCCCACTTCTCTCCTTTTAATAACCTGATATGGTTCCTGGTCCATGGAGGGTTACAGTTCTTTTCTGAATTAAAGTAAAACTCGTTTTAGCTTTTACAGGAAGTTCAGATTTTATTTTGACTTCTCATCTCAACTGAATCTATTTTGACATCCAGGGCCGACTCTTGGCGTAGGCGATGTAGGCGGTAGCCTAGAGCGCCATCTGCTGGAGGGAGGAAAAAAATAATAATTAAGAAAAATAAAAATTATTTCCTTGTGTTCTCTCTTGAACATGAGAAATATTAACTAATAAATAAACAACGATGTTGCTAAAATGTGGTGCTGAGTCACATGACGGGTGAAACCTCAGGATCAGAGGATCAGTCACAGACAGCTGATGGTTTTGTTATTTACCAGATGAATATTTTTGTGCTTGCTGGCTGAACTGTGTTTAATGTGAAAAGCATCGGCGCTGTTTATGTTTGTGATGAGTTTTCACTCGTTTTCTACACAGTTATCATCTCTGCCTGTATGTTTGGTCTGGTTTGGTTTTTATTTCAGTTTCATCACGTCATCATTTTGTTTGGTGGAGTTGAAGACTAATTTTACCACAGTCATCACTAGTATTAACAGCTATGTACCCACTGACACAGTTTGATATTGTGCTGAAATTCAGTAGCCAAGTGATGAATTTCTTATTTATTAAAGTTATTTTTTAATTTTTCTTATTATTACTTGTTTTTGCTTGTTAATACGTGTACTCTGTCTGTCCAGATGCACTCAGAACAGCCTCTGGAGGGAAGCCTTCTCTGAGCCGGCCCTGATATAAAAATAACTTCAAATATAAATTAAAAAGGACCTAAAAACACAGGAGTTACTCTCCTCCTCCTGTCTCTGTTTCTGTTTCTGCAACGGTTCTGTCCATCATATCCTTGGTCTAGTCTGGTCTGGTTTGGTTTGGTTTGGTCTGGTCTGGTTTATGTGAGATCAGGTTCACATGATCTTTAATAATCAGTTTTTATTTTCCTGAATAAAAGTCAATAAAGAGGAACTGAAGCAGACCATCGGCTGACTCTCATCCTGAAGGGGGGCAAGTCCAGAAACTGGTCTGAGACGTAGAACATGATAAAAACAATCTTTTCTTTAAAACCAACATTTTGTCCTGTACAAGTTTTCCAGTTTTTAGTTGTTGTTCTGAGCAGGAAGCAGTGGGCGGGGCCAGCCGGAGAGACGCTACTGAGCGTGTGCAGTGGATCAGAAGTGCAGCAGCTGGGTGAGCGGCTCTGAGGACTTCAGGACCATCTCCTGCTTGCGGCCGTAGACTCCCTGCTCCACCCTCACGCCGGCCTTCCTGCACTTGGCCGAGGCCAACATGAGCTCCCTGCAGGCCGACGCCAGGCTGGAGAAGAGCTGGACCCCCCACCACGGTTCACAGCCGCCCCTGTAGCGCCTGCTCCTGTGGGCCAGCGGCTCCCCGAGCAGCGAGTCCTGGTGGATGAACAAAACGCTCCCAGGAAGCTCCAGCAGGGACACGGCGTGGCCGGTGTCTCTACGGAAGAACTTGGTGGTCATCAGAGTCCTGGCTGAGGAGGAGACCAAGGGGAGACCATTAAAACGTTCAAAGACGGAGGAGGACGGTCGGTCTGAGGACTCACCCATCTCACATGTGACGTCCTCCGAGGCTCCGTGGAAGAAACACACAAACACCACCATCCCCTCCTGGATCTGAGGAGGAGGACAAGGAGGAGAGACTAGTAGCATGCAATAACGTGTAATAACGTTTAATAACGTGTAATAATGTGTAATGATGTTTAATAATGTGTAATGATGTTTAATAATGTGTAATAATGTTTAATAACGTGTAATAACGTTTAATAAAACGTGTGATAATGTTTAATAACGTGTAAAAATGTTTAATAACGTGTAATAATGTTTAATAACGTGTAATGATGTTTAATAATGTGTAATGATGTTTAATAACGTGTAATAATGTTTAATGTGTAATAACGTTTAAAAACGTGTAATGATGTTTAATAACGTGTAATAATGTTTAACATAGTTTAATAACGTTTAATAATGTTTAACATAGTTTAATAACGTGTAATAATGTTAAATAACGTTAATCAATTCTCCGCTGTTAAATGTGTGTCAGTAAAAGGTAAGAGGTCAATAACTTCATGTAACTAGTAAAGTCCTTACATTAGACTTCTTTAGCTTCATTATTAGCTTAGTGGCTGTGTAGCTCCTTCCTCCTCTCCTGTAGCCACAGGGCTGCTAACAGTTAGCTAGCACATAGTTAGCTAGGCTAACGGCCCTAATCAAATCATCTTATCTCATAGTTTTACAGTGCTCTCAAGTTTTGTGTTTTTCGTCTTAGCTTTCTTGTCTGAGCGATGGTGAAGAGTGTCTGAAGATAATGTTTCAGTATATTAATCTGATAAAGGACAAATTCCTTGAAAACCAAATAGTTTTATTTACGACATTTCAGGCGCATTCTGGAAGGCGTGATTACATCGCTGCTATTTCGCCTGCCAACCAGAAATACTGCTTTCTGATTCGCTGACAGGTCTGATATTTTCTGATTGGCTGTGGTGTGTGAACTTATAGAAATGTGTGAGGCTCGAGAGTCCTGGTTTTTACCATCAGATTAGTTTTAGTTCGTGATCATCTTCATTAATTAAGGACCCACCTGAGCCCACTGAGCCTCGGCTCCATCCAGGGCCGCTCGGATCTGGACCCGGGCCTCGGTGCACAGCTGGACCACGGTCCGAGCCTGAAGACTGGTCCCCTGAGTCTGGGACGAGCTGATCACATCAGAGACGAGAGAGTTAGAAAAGAGGAGGAAGCTAGAGGACAGAGGCGTCTCCGTCCTACCTGTCTGTCTCTGGGGGACGTCCCTGTGTCTGAGCCGTGGTGGAGCTGGCGATGGTGAAGACGGGCCAGGGTTTGGAGCTCGGAGCCACCACGGGATCCAGACCACCGCCCCCCTTGGCTTCAGAGTCCTCCAGAGTCTCTGACCACGTCTCTGGCTGGATAAAGTGAGGCGTCCTCACTTCCTGTTCCTGAGGCTCCACCTGGACCTGGTCCCTCTGAGCTTCTAGGACAGAGCTGGAGACGGAGAAGGACGGGGTGCTGAGGACGGGGGGGTACACAGGAGACGCAGGATTGATCTAGAAATGAGACACACAGGACCAGGACCAGGACCAGAGAGAGACATTTAGAGACATTTAGGGACGTTTAGAGGTGTGTGTCTCACATTAGATGTTTCTAATGTGATGAACTCACCTCTGTATCTTCTGGAGTCCCTGTGGACTGTCCCTCTGTGTCTCCTCCAGCTTCCTCGTCCTCATATTCATCACCAGTGTTGTTGTTGTCCTTCATGCTGCAGAGGATCAGATTCCTCCAGGTTTGAATCCAGCTGCTGCAGAGACGTCAACATTTACCTGTGGTGACGGACTCACCTGTCTGAGTCCAGACCAGGAGTCCTGAGAGTCTCTGGTCCTCCAGCCTCCGAACGAGTCTCAGGCTTCTTCCTCAGCTTCGAGCTGCACTGAGAGCAGCTCTCGATCCACTGCACCACATCACACCTCATGGTCTTCCAGAAGAACCTATCAGGCATTAAAACGTAGACCTGATGGTTGCAGTGGGGCCTGAGCTTACAGTGTTCATGTCGGTGTCTATTATTTGATTCAGTCGTCCACTAAAACCCATTTAAATTAAAAAATGTTGCTTTTTGGTGCAAATATTGTTCTGTAATTAATTATCTGGGCCCTCTAGACTCTGGGACCTCTAGACTCTGGAACACTAGACTCTGGACCACTAGACTCTGGACCACTAGACTCTGGACTCCAGAGGGTCGACCGACCTGTCGCTGAGCAGCCGTAGACTCTTTGTGACGTTGAGGTGGTTGAGTTCGTTGTGGTAGTCCTTCAGCGCCGTCTCCACCTGCTGCCGGTTCCTCAGGACCAAACGTACCCGGTCTCCTGTTCCCAGGTGGAGTTGGCCGTCTGGAGGGAGAGGAGACCAGATACAGAGCTGCTCCTTCACAACATCATGAGCTGAAACATCACACCCACCTTTGATGGAGAACTTCTTGCAGAACGTCCTGAAGGTGTTCTTCTCCACGTAGCTCAGTCCTGGGGGGTAGGTGCGTCGGCTGAGGTAGAGCTCCACCGCGTCGTACTTGGCAAAGAAGGCCTGGACAGAGAAGACCATTAAAGTCTTAGTCCTCGGCCTAGGCACCATGTACCGGTGACCAGGCAGCAAAAGTCTATGTTGGGAGGCCAGAGGGAGACCAGGGAACCAGGGGGAGACCAGGGAGACCAGAGGGAGGCCAGGGAGACCAGAGGGAGGCCAGGGGGAGGCCAGAGAGACCAGGGGGTGAACAGGATCTGATGGGACAGTTTCTGTTTTCCTTTTAGTCCTGACTCTGTACAAAACATAGAGCTCATCAAAGTTTATTCCACATCCTCACTACACTACTGAGCCTATTCTGGTCTTTGACAGCGAGGAACCAAAATCAGCTTCAAACAGACCAGAGTAAAATATCCTCATCAACTTGCCCAGTCTCCTCCTGTCGTCCTCCACTCCTCCCTGGATGAACAACCTGCCCAGGATTCCTCTTATACTCTGGACCACCATCAGGTTCTACATCTGGTCTCTGAACCATCAGGTTCTACATGGACCCTTTAGTCAGATGGATCTGTATGTCTTCTCTGTCTCAGCCCGGTCTTAGACCGATGAGTCCCTCCATATGAGCTGGTTCTGGTTCTAGTTCAAAGGGAGTTTTTCCTTCGTGCTGCTCTGGAGGATTCAGGGTAAATTCTGTAAAACGTCTTGAGACATTTGTGTTGTTACTGACGCTACACAAACTGACTTGAACTGAATCAAAGTGGAGTCTACGTTAAAGTGATAACGGTACATGTGCTGGGGAACCTCTGGATCACTGTGAGGTTACTACTGATAATAGTGTCCAGGTATTTGTGCTGTTGTTGACTCAGACCAGAATCTCTGTGTAGAGTCTCACCGCGGAGTCGCTGTGGACCATGAGCGTGGGAACGGCGTCCGGACGGAGGACGACCTTCTCTCCACTGCGGTCGAAGCAGTCGTCGGTGAAATGAGTCGAACAAACAGACGACCAGAGACGAGGGTGGTAATGAGAACGGCCCACGGCCTTCAGCCACTGAGCCAGAAGGGACGGGTACTGGAAAGGAAACCTGAAAAAAGAATAAAGAAAAATGATCCTTGATTAACTGCTGGGTAAAGCTGGAACCAATACCTGGTGAAAAACTGAACCTCTTCAGACCTGAACCAGACCTGGACCCAGAGTTTCTAGAAAAACCACAGAGCTCACATGTTCTCCAAAGGTTCTAGTGAAACAGAACCAGGTCCACTCTCCATCTGGACATTAGGACCAAAGAACCCAAAGTTCCTCCACGTTGGGTTTTTACCTCTTAAAGTGAATCTGGCTCCAAAATGCTACTGATTCACTACAGGAGGCAACGTTCACACAATTCAACCTTTGGACATTTTATTTCTCCTGGACGTCATCACATTCTACCATTGAGCTCATTATACGATCCAGGAGACTATTGACAGCTAACGTCCACCACTAGATGACTTCATTGTGTTTATTGTCTGTAGTACCACCATTAGACCACTAGATGGAGATAAAGGGGCTCATTCTGTCTTCATGTGGTGGATAGTTGGTGGAGAACAGAGGTCGTACTTGTGGAAGGTGAGGCCCAGGCCTCTCTCCACCGGCCCACTGCAGTTGGTGCAGTTGTAGATGCTGCAGCGAAGCATCTTCCTCTTGGTCCTGTTGATGCAGGTGTTGCAGGTGGAGATCCATCGGGACACGTCTCGGGTCATGCTGGCCCAGTAGTACTGCTTGGAGATGGCTCTCTGGCAGAGCCCCTGACCACAGTGACCCTGGTCATCATGGAACTTCTTCAGGATGAAGGTGACCTGTGACCAGAAGACAAACTTTCAACCACAAAGACCCAGACGACCCTGATGAGCATGAAATGACTTCAGTCTGACGTCTGCAGATGTTTCCTGTGGTGACATAAATTCAGATACAGATTATTATAAACTAGAGCTGTCAAAGTTAACTCGTTAACGTTAATTAACCATCATCTGATTAATGTGATTAGTGAAGAATCTGCAGCAGAACGACTGTGAACGTGTCTCAGTTTGTCCAAGTAGCGTTAGCGTTAGCACCAGCTGATCCGGTAGTGACAGGCAGCAGAACCAACCCATAAAGATGGAAGACGCTAAACAGCATGTTGGTCCTCTCCATGGGACATTTGAGGACAAAGACACCAAGAGGGACCAGTGGAGACACATAAAGTATCATCACACTCTGCAGGAAGGAGTTTTCTTTCCAGCTTCAAACAGCACATGAACCAAGCCAAGCATACGTTAGCCGGGGATTCTGCTAGCACTTGGGCTAACGCGGCTAACAGCTGGAGACAAACCAAGACAAACCAGGACAAAGACAAGCTGCCAATGCTGCTGCTAATATGTGTCCACTCCTGCAGCCACTGTTCACTGGGAGACACTGTTCTCAATAAGAAGCGTCAGCTCTGCTCTGGTTGGACAATGTCAACAAGTTAGTTTGTCTCCGTAGCAACAGGGACACGTCCAGTGCAGATATATTCTCTTCTACCTGGAGTCTGTTCATCGTCAACAATGAAATGAATCAATAGAGATTAAACATGAAGGAGATTTAATCTGATTAATCTGATTAAGCTTTTAATGGTTTGACAGCTCTAATATTTATCTGTCCATTGATCTTATGATGAGTTAATGAAGTCAGACTAAAGTCATTTAGTGTTTATTGTGTGTCTCTGTGGTGGTTTTATTTCTCAGATGTTACCTCGTTGCTGCTGAGTGGGACTCTGAGTGGAGGAGAGACTCTCGTATACATCAGCGCTCCGTCTGAAAGAGAGAAACCAGCCTTAGATTCTGGGATGAGTTCTATGTGAGAGAAGAGCTCTGGCTTCTGTCTCCACTCACCGACGAGGCCGAAGCGTTTGGCCATCCTCTTTAAAGCACATCTGCTTTTCTTGCTTTGTGTTGGAACCATCCTGCGACTCAGAAACCTGCAGAAAGAACATTAGAGAGGAACAGAGCTGGACATGCATTCAATGAACAAACCAATTAACACAGAGCTACATGCTGTAAGATGAACAAAGTGACACCTTTATGTGAGGAAATAGAGTTTCTTATCTTTGTATTTGTTTTTATGGTTGAAAAGTAAAGTAAAGTACCTGACGATGTTGTTGTAGGTGGTAAACTTGGGCTCGATGATGCTCCTCGTCTTCTGGTCCTCCTCGTGGTCCGGGTCCGGAGCCGGGAGGCAATACTGATGCTCCTGAAGGTGCACGGGGGCGAGAGACGGGTCAAAGGCTGGATCAGAACGAAAGACGTCCTCACCTGGAGGGACAGGCCCCTGAAAACAGCAAGAAAAACCAGCAGCTCACCATAGGGTGAATCAAAAGCCTGGTTCTGATGTAGGTGAATCAGTGGCTGTGTTACCTCCACCTCCAGACCAGGTCTGATGGTGGGTGCAGCGTCCGGGGACAGAGTCCGTTGACCGTCTTCACTCAGCGTGAAGCAGGACGGCTCGAAGTGTCGAGAGCAGACGTACGAGTTGATTCTCAGGGATCCTTCGTCTCTCTGAGCCGCCGTCAACCAGCGACTGCGACGCTCAGACTCCTTGGGAAACCTGAGGACCAGGACCAGGACCAGGACCAGTATATAATATAATAAAAGCCAACAAAACCACTTTAATTTCGATCATTTCTTCATGTTATTCCTCAGGACTCGTGTCTGACCTGTGGAAGCTGAGCTCGGGGTGGACGTAGCTGGACGCATCGCAGCCGTAGACCAGACAGAACCGGACCGGAGGGTCAGGGGGGGCGTCCAGACTCCGGGTCTGACAGACGGTGCAGGCTCTGATCCAGTTCTTCACCACCTCCGTCACTCCCACCCAGTAATACATCAGCTGTGAGGACAACAGACCAGTGTGAGGACAAAGACACCCGTCCCCCTGGACCTAACCAGACTCACCATGATCTCCTTCACAGCGCGGACGCGGCCGGCGTGGTTGTTGTTGTCATGGTAACGTGTCAGGATCTCCCGCATCTCCTCGTCGCTCCTGACGACGCGGAGGAGGCGGCCGCGGAAAGATCGGAACAGGGCGCCATCTGCAGGACAAGGACGGAAATGGAGACAAAGACAGAGAGAGAGAGAGACAGAGAGAAGACGTGAGACAACGAGACCAGAGGATGATTAAAGAGTAAAGTCTGAGGGACAGAGGAGGACGGGGACGGGGACTGAAGCACCTTTGTAGACAAAGTGTTTGCTGGCTGCTCTGATCACACTCTTTGAGCTTTTAGATGAACTCAGTGGAAACGTCCTCCTCCGGATATAACGCTCCACATTGTCCAGGAAGACGAAGGACGGCATCTGGAGGACAGAGAGACATTTAGAGACATTAGGAGACAATGATAGCCTTTTAATTCGTTAATAATTAATTAGAACCTTAATTAACATGTGTCACGTGATCTAATGTGATTGGTCTAATTACTGGTCACTGAATAAAAACTAAACTAAACTAAACTAAACTGAACTGAACTGAACTGAACTCACATCTGGACCTTGAGGAGGTTTTATCTGAAGCGGATCATCTTCAGTCCGGAATCGGATCCTCGTCACACCGGCTCGATCCGGTCCGGAGGTCCAGGGGGGGTCAGGGGGTCCGGTTCCACCGGGACACGACCACAGACTAGTTCAGAGTTTTAACTGCATCTAATTAACTTTAGTCTTTTTCGAACATTCACAATTTACTGAATAATGAGTGGAAATAAAAATGCACCGTTTGGTTCTGAGAGTGAAGCTAACGGTGGCTAGCCCGCTAGCAGCTTCCTGTGTGGGACATTTCTAAATAACATCATGACATAAATAAATAAATACACGAGGAAAGAAATCAATGAATCCTGAAAAATTTCAACTAAATCAATAAAAATCTCTCATCTATTGTCGGTTTAACTGAATATTGGTGAGACTTTATATAATGTTTTATTATAACGTTTAATAACCTCTTAGTTGTAATAACACAATAACACATGTTTTGCTTATACTATTCACTCTTTCTTGTGTTTCTGTGTGTGTAACTTTTATGTGTAACTGATTTTCTCTGGAGGATGATTAAAGTCTGAGAGTAAAGACCAAAGACGAACAGAAAAACCAAGTGAACGTAGTGAAATAATATTTTATTTCTTTTGGCGGAAGTTCTCCTGTTGCTTCGTGTCGTTCGCTTGACGCAGTCGCAGTTATGACGCAGGTTGTAACTCAAACGCAACGAGTGCTGCTCGTTTCCGGTCCCCGAGGCCGAGCTGTGCGCCCCCTGCTGGTCCGGAGGAGGCGCTGCTTCCGGGACGTAACGCTAATGTTTTCAGGTGTTTCTGTCTCTACCCGACCTTAGGCAGCGGACTCCCTCCACAAACTGATTTGAATGCAAATAATAATACTTTAAGTATAAACACTTTAAGAAAGATAGAAGAAGAAATCAACCTATAGAGATGGCTACAAAAAACGAAATAAATAAAATCTGTGCATGAAATAATTTGGTCAGCTCTGGTGCCTCCCAGCCCCAAGGTTCTGGGTTCTAATCCCGTCTGTGTGGAGTCTGTGTGTTCTCCCTGAGTCTGTGTGGGTTCTATCTGGGTTCTCCAGCTTCCTCCCACCTAAATACACAAATGTACAAAGACACAAAGACGTGGTGGTTGTGTTCACTGGTTCTCAGTAACTGTGTTAGTCCTGATACAGACTGGAGACCCGACCAGGGTCCAGACCTAACGACCCCCTGAATGCAGCTGATTGAGAGTTTAAGGAACAGATCCCTCTAGTTTAGTTCATCATTCCATTTGTTTTGTGTGTTTTCATCCTGTCATATTATTCAGTTTTATCTCAGGATCCAACTGAACAATCTTTAAATTCCATAACGTTGAACATTTACACTGGTCTGGGTCGTGGTTCTGAAGCCGGACCAGATGAGAACCACTGAGCTAGAGGACACGAGATCATTTAGAGTTCAGACTTTTATTTATTTAAGCTCAGGGAGGAACATTTCACAGTTTTTACTTCTGCCAGGAAGCATTTGACGATGAAGTCAGACTGGTTCAGACACAGGCGACTGTTTGACGGGTTCAGGCGAGTCTGGACCTCAGAACTCCATCAGGTGTGTGTAGGGTCCGTTGGTGTCGAGCTTCAGAACCTGCCTGTTTCCATACGTCCCGTGTTTGACCGTCACCTCTGCTCCGGGTCCGGCTCCGGCCTCCAGCTCCTGCTGACACCGGGCCACGAAGGCGTCGTAGAGCCTCTGGCCGTCCTCCTTCCCGATGTTGTTGTGATACTGCATGGAGCGTCCCTTGGACTTCCCCCCCAGCGTGGCCTGGGGGACGACCAGGACGCTGCCAGGCAGCTCCAGCACCGACACCATCCGCCCAGACGGAGACTCACAGAGACGCAGGTTCAGCAGCGTGGACACTGAGGGACACGTTCACGGTGGTTATCATCTAGACCCAGAGACGGACAATATCCTCCTGCTGCTTTGGACACTTGTTCTGGACTCGTGTCCAATACTTTGGCAGCAACAGTCCAAACAACCCTGGACACACTGCTTTTGTAAATGTGTTCATAAAGATAATTCTGTACATATTTTGCTTCCACCATTTTATTTCACTAGATGATTTAATCTTATTTTTACTTGTGGTTCTTTAGAGTTTCTTCTATGTGAAACTAAACTACTGAGACCGAGTCTTTTTCCCTGTGGATCATTAAAGTCCATCTAAGCCTGAGTCTGGTTTCTGGTCTTGATCACTTTGAATGTGTTTGTGTGGATAATAAAAAACAGTAAACTTGTGAGTGTGATGATAAAGTGGTAAAAGGTGACAGACCCATCTTAGGCAGGAGGTCGTCGGTGGCTCCTTTAAAGAAGCAGACGTAGATCACCATCCCTCTGTCGATCTGAGACACGCCACTGATCAGCTGATCTGTTCACAGGACGAGGCTGAACAACCTCCCTGGCCACTTCATTCTACTATTTACACAATATTTACAGGATTATATTCGCTCATCGTAGTCAGTGGCTAAATAACAAGGAACTGGCCAGGGAGACTACATTCATGTTCTGGTTCTGTGTTCCACTTTCATCACTGACTCTCAGTCCCTGTTTGCATCACAAAGTCCTCACCTGGACAAACTCGGCCTGTGATTGGTCCCCTGCTGGTCTCACCTGGAGTGTGGCCTGGACGCACTGCTGCAGCACAGTCCGAGCGGCTGGAGCTGAGCTTCTGTCCGACATCACACACACTTTTCAAAGCTTCAATGAGTCCGAGGAGACACAGGAAAACTCATGCAGCTCACTTCCGGGTTTGCGTAGACGGAAGTGTTTTATTTTTTTAATAAACTTTATTAAGAACTAGAACCAGAGCAATGACAAATACCAGGGGCCACGAACATTACAGAGAAAATATTTCACATGATCTTGCTCCACAGATCCGTGTTCAAAGACTCATTAATACAAAGTCTCAGTCTCTTTCATATATGACTCATAGTTTTAATAAAATGCTTCAAAGATGGAGACGAATGGGTCTGTTATTGGGCTAAATGTATAATCAGTTAAATTACATAGAATCGTTTCTTTTTGTCAGATGAATAGTAATGAAGCCGTATATATATATATATATTCAAAGCAAAAGGAAATGTGGTTCAGTCCAAGTAGAAATCAATTCCAGCTGTTTAGAATTAGCTTTACATGGGTGAATTCTGTGAATCATTTTAAAAGATACTTCTTTGACCTCATTATTTTATTATCGCTGGTTCCAAATGTTTTTCCCATCCAGGTCATTAATAAAGTTGTTTCAATAAGCGGGTTTCCGCCCCTCTTGCGCATGCGCACTGCGCCGCCTGTGCAGTGTTGTGCTGTGTTAGCATCAGCTAGCATCAGCTAGCATCATGTCTCGGCTCTCGTACAGTAAACTCTCTCGTCTCCTGAGACTCGACCTCCTCAAAACTTCCGCTTCAGCCTCAGACAAAAAACTCGGAGCTTCGAGCTTCGTTCACAACAAACGCTGCCAGGTAACGATGCTAACGGCTAACAGCGGCTAACGGCTAACACACACACTGAGATTAATACACGCAGTGTGTATTAGTGTCACACTGGACTCTCACCAGAGTCCATGTATAATTCAGTCGCTTTAACACGTTTAACGTTTCCAGGAGCTGCTGTTACTGACTTTAATTACAACTTCTACCTCAGACACAGAAACTTCCTGCTGCTACTTCTGCACATGTGAACTCTTTATTTTATTTCATTAAACACTAATAAATGTCTTCATCTGGTCAAAGTTTCCTGAATCCTTCGTGTGTCTGGTACAAACCGACCACAGCTAAAGCTGATTGAACTGTATCTGTAGCTTCAGTGGTGGTATAAACCGGGTGGATTATTTGGGTGGATTATTTGGGTGGAGCGGGTCGTTCTCCATCAGTGAAGGTGCTGGTTGATTGTCTCAGTCTCAGGCTCCAGGTGAAGCCGGGACCTTCCAGGACAGACAGAGGCAGCTCATGTCCAGAGGCCTCCCCAGAAAGAAGCACATCTCTGGGGTCCAGCAGGTCATCGTGGTGGCGTCAGGGAAGGGGGGCGTAGGGAAGTCCACCACCGCGGGTACACACAGATACACAGAGACACACACACACACACACACACAGAGACACACATATATACACACACACACACACATATATACACACAGATACACAGAGACACACATATATACACACACACACACACATATATACACACACATATATACACACAGATACACAGAGACACACACACAGACACACACACGGAGACACACACACACACACATATATACACACACACACACACACACAGATACACACAGAGACACACACACACACATATATACACACAGATACACAGACACACACACGGAGACACACACACACACACACACAGATACACACAGAGACACACACACACACATATATACACACAGATACACAGAGACACACACACAGACACACACACACACACATATATATACACACACACAGATACACACATATACACACACACATATATACACACGGAGACACAGAGACACACACACACACACACATATATACACACACATATATACACACACACACATATATACACACACACACATATATACACACACATATATACACACAGATACACAGAGACACACACACAGAGACACACACACAGATACACACACACATATATACACACACATATATACACACACACAGACACACACACACACAGAGACACACACACACACACACACATATATAGACACACACAGACACACACACACACAGAGACACACACACACACACACATATATACACACACACACAGACACACACACACACACACACACACAGACACACACACACACACACACACACACTCACACACAGACACACACACACACACTGTGTCTGACGTATGAAGACATGAAAACATCCTGTGTTTGGTTTTTTGGTTGTAAATAATCAGCTGCTCTTCACTGACTGAAAGTTTAAATGCTTCGTTAGTTTGTTCATGTTTTTTATCGACTTATTTATTTTCATGTTGTTTTCATGAAGGAACAAAAGGAAAGTTTGTTTTTCTGAAAAACAGAACAAAGTGCGTTTGTACAAATCAAATCTTCTGTGTCTTTGTCCCTCCAGTGAATCTGGCTCTGGCTCTAATGGCCAATGACCCGGTGAGTCTCCTACAAACATGTCCACTGTCCGTCCCGGCTTTAGTTTGACCGTCTTCTCTGTCTCCTGTGTCTCAGTCCAAGTCGGTGGGACTGCTGGACGCTGACGTCTACGGCCCGTCCGTCCCCAAACTGATGAACCTGAGAGGAAACCCGGAGCTCAGCGACAGTACGTGTCCTCCACGAGTCCATAGGGGACCTAGAGCTGGACACTGGTCCATCTGGGTCCCATCTGAGGGACGTCCCCCGTCTATTAAAAGATAAGATCTCGGCCCTGTATGTCTCCCACATGACGTCCTGTCTTTGTCTCCGCTTCAGGTAACCGGATGATCCCACTGGTCAACTACGGCGTCCCCTGGTGAGACCATGTCCTCATACATGTCCTCTGGGCAGCTGTGTCTCTCTCACAGGGGGTTTTAGTACGAGGCCGAGGACCAGAAATACTCCATGAATCCTGACAAACGCTCAGTCAGGTTTTATTCTCTACATCTTTTTATTAGTGAACGACATGTTTATGTTTTCAAACCAAGTCATAAAATAAAATGATCTAAAAACCATTAAATACATTAAAAAAATAATCTGTTGTGACTGAACCAGAAACTTTCTGGAACGTCTGAACGTTACGACACATGTGATCAGGAAAAATGACGCCTTCTGATGACATAATATTAGATTAATACCTGTCCACGTCTCACTGTCCCGGCCTCTGGTCTCAGGACCAGGTCCTCTAGGGGGGACACTTTGGACTAAATGGTCTCTCAGCAGAGACCAGTCAGATGTGGACCAGTCCTCCTCTCTCCATGAGGGACATTAAACCAGACCAGTCTTCATCTTCTTAGTGATGTCCCTGATTGGACATGTTGTCCTCTTCTATGTCTCTGTGTTTCCTGTCCAGGGACCGAGGACGCTAATTAGCATCGTTGCTATAGTGACGTTGAAATAAATAAATAAAGTAGCATCTATGTGTGAAAGTGTTCATCAATAATAATAATACTAATAACAACAGTAATAATAATAATAACTAATAACAAAGCGCCCCCTCCTGGACTAATGCCGACATTACAGGGAAACTGTAAAAGGTTTAATAATAATAATACTAATTAAATGTAATGAAGTGATTCGGGGCCGTAGCTTGAACCCGTCCCCTGGTCTAAGTGCTCCTGTCTCTCAGCATGTCCATGGGCTTCCTGGTGGACGACGTGTCCCCCATCGTGTGGAGAGGACTGATGGTGATGTCCGCTCTGGACAAGCTGCTCCGACAGGTGAGGGACGGACGTGTCCAACCAGTCCTGGAGCTGGACAAGCACAGTGACCGTCTGTCTTCCTGCAGGTGGACTGGGGCTCGCTGGACCTCCTGGTGGTGGACATGCCCCCCGGGACGGGAGACGTCCAGCTGTCCATCACCCAGAACGTCCCCATAGCCGGTCAGTGTCATAACCCTTCATCTTCTTCTTCTTCTTCATCATCATCACCATCTTCTTCTTCTTCTTCTTCTTCTTCTTCTTCTTCTTCTTCTTCTTCTTCATCTTTATCATCATCTTCTTCTTCTTCTTCTTCTTCTTCTTCTTCTTCTTCTTCTTCTCCTCCAGGCGCCGTCATCGTGTCCACGCCGCAGGACATCGCTCTGCTGGACGCGCGCAGAGGAGCTGAGATGTTCAAGAAGGTCCACGTCCCGGTCAGTGTGTGTCAGTGTGTGTCAGTGTGTGTCAGTGTGTGTTAGTGTGTGTCAGTGTGTGTCTGTGTGTCAGTGTGTGTCAGTGTTAGTGTCAGTGTGTGTTAGTGTGTGTGTGTCAGTGTGTGTCAGTGTGTGTGTGTTAGTGTCAGTGTGTGTTAGTGTGTGTGTTAGTGTGTGTGTGTCAGTGTGTGTGTCAGTGTGTGTCAGTGTGTGTCAGTGTGTCAGTGTGTGTCAGTGTGTGTCAGTGTGTCAGTGTGTGTGTTAGTGTGTGTCTGTGTGTCAGTGTGTGTTAGTGTGTGTCTGTGTGTCAGTGTGTGTGTCAGTGTGTGTGTCTGTGTGTGTGTTAGTGTGTGTCAGTGTGTGTGTGTAGTGTGTGTGTGTGCTGTAGTGTGTGTGTGTAGTGTGTGTGTGTCGTGTGTTAGGGGTGTGTTAGTGTGTGTTAGTGTGTGTGTTGTCAGTGTGTGTGTGTAGTGTGTGTTAGTTGTGTGTCAGTGTGTTGTAGTGTGTGTGTGTGTGTGTTGTGTGTGTGTCAGTGTGTGTGTTAGTGTGTGTGTGTTAGTGTGTGTGTGTGTGTGTGTGTTAGTGTGTGTGTGCGTGTTAGTGTGTGTGTCAGTGTGTGTGTGTCAGTGTGTCAGTGTGTGTGTCAGTGTGTGTCTGTGTGTGTGTTAGTGTGTGTCAGTGTGTGTTAGTGTGTGTGTGCGTGTTAGTGTGTGTGTCAGTGTGTGTGTGTCAGTGTGTGTGTGTGTGTCAGTGTGTGTTAGTGTGTGTGTTAGTGTGTGTCAGTGTGTGTCTGTGTGTGTGTTAGTGTGTGTCAGTGTGTGTGTCAGTGTGTGTGTCAGTGTGTGTTAGTGTGTGTGTGTGTGTCAGTGTGTGTCAGTGTGTGTGTTAGTGTGTGTTAGTGTGTGTTAGTGTGTGTGTCAGTGTGTGTGTGTCAGTGTGTTAGTGTGTGTGTGTGTTAGAGTGTGTGTCAGTGTGTGTGTGTCAGTGTGTGTTAGTGTGTGTGTGTTAGTGTGTGTGTGTGTGTTAGTGTGTGTGTGTGTGTGTTAGTGTGTGTGTGTGTGTGTGTTAGTGTGTGTCTCTGCAGGCAGCATGAAGACCTCAGTGTGTATATCACAGTGTGTGTGTGTGTGTGTGTGTGTGTGTGTGTGTGTGTGTGTGTGTGTGGACAGGTCCTGGGTCTGGTCCAGAACATGAGCGTCTTCCAGTGTCCAAACTGTCTCCATCAGACTCACGTGTTCGGTGCAGACGGAGCTCGCCGTCTCGCTGAGTCTCTGGACGTCGCGTTTCTAGGTGAAGCCTCCGTCCGCTGCTCGTCCTCTGGACTCAGACCAAGTCCAACCTCTAATGTTGTTCTTGTGTCCAGGAGACGTCCCCCTGCACCTGAACATCAGAGAGACGTCAGACAGTGGACAGCCGGTGGTCGTCTCCGCTCCGGACAGCCCCGAGGTCTCTGCCCACGTCATTTAGTTTAATTAGATTTCATTTCATTTTAGTTTTAATATGACGATTTTTATTCTCTTCCATTTTATTTTTATTTTATTTTACTATTTGTTTGTTTATATTATATTATTTAATTTTATTTTAATATAATTTTTTACTGTATCTTACATGTTCTTTTAAGTTTTTATCTTTATTTCATCTTTCTAATGTTTATTTCTTTCATGTTGTATTTTTTATTTTATTAATATATTTTATATATATATATATATATATATTATTAATTTTATTAATTAAAAGTGATCTGACTGGGTCCAAACTCTCCGGTGCAGAGTAACTAGTGTGAGGCTGAAATGTTGTCCTCTCTGGTCTCTGTGTCCAGGCCGACGCGTACAGGAAGGTGGCGTCCGCCGTCGTCCAGAGACTGAAGGACGTCTCGTCTCCGTGACGACGTGGAGACGAATGTTTAGCGACGTCGCTGCTGTTAAACGCACAATAAGTTAAATATTAAAATCTGTGAACATATTTAATAAAGTTGAACTTTTAGAAATATTTAAGTCGCCTGTTTGTCCGAAGAAAAATATATAATTAATATAATATCTGACATTTATGTGAAAACTGATCATCTGATGATGAAGGTGATTTTTCATTCATTCATTTGTTTTATTTATTTCTTTGTTTATTATCTTCCTCCTGGTTTCTCCTCTTTTATTTGATTGTTCCTGATTTCAGTTCCTGGTTCAGCTCCAGTTTGATCTGTAGCTGCTGATAAATTATTAATGAATTACTTTATTAATCTTATAAACTATAATCACCTAAAACCAGGAACTCTCCACTGGCCTGATTCATTTAGTTATTTCATGTTTATTATTTATCATTAACATTATTAGTATTAGTCGTCGTATTTTCCTGCTGAGGAGGATGTGATGATGTTGATGATGATTTATTGACTGGTTTTTATTGCTCTCTCTTTGCATTTCTTTTGAATTCCTCTGTGTGTCCGTGAAAAGCTGCAGGAACAGGACAAACGTCTCCTGTTCCTTTAGTTTGAGTTTCCAGGATTCAGTGAAAACCTTGAGGAGCCTGAGCTCAGACGTTTGAAAGCAGCTATCGCTGACTCATTAGCTCCTTTGTTCAGCCTGTTTCCTCCTCCTTTATTCTGCAGCTGCATTCACGCCCGACTGAAAAATCCACATCAGCAGCTTGTCGCCAGCGTTCACAGCGTCTCCCATCTCTGATGGAGACGTACAAACAAAACATGTTTCATTTCAATGTTCATTTCAATAACATAGTCAACCAACAAGGCTACGATGGTGTCAGAGGAGTGTCCCCATATCCTTCCTAAGAGCACCTTCATTTTTTAAGTTGCTCCAGTCTCAAAATTTCATTGAAGATTTGTTTAAACTAGTGCTGTCGAAATGAATCAGATTAAATCTCCTTCATGTTTAATCTCTATTGATTCGTTTCATTGTTGATGATGAACAGACTCCAGGAACAAGAGAATATATCTGCACTGGATGTGTCCCTGTTGCTACGGAGACCAACTAACTTGTGGACATTGTCCAACCAGAGGAGAGCTGACGCTTCTTATTGAGAACAGTGTCTCCCAGTGAACAGTGGCTGCAGGAGTGGACACATATTAGCAGCAGCATTGGCAGCTTGTCTTTGTCCTGGTTTGTCTTGGTTTGTCTCCAGCTGTTAGCCGCGTTAGCCCAAGTGCTAGCAGAATCCCCGACTAACGTATGCTTGGCTTGGTTCATGATGGTGGTGATGATGATGATGATGATGATGATGATGAAGATGGTGATGATGGTGATGATGAAGGTGATGATGATGATGATGATGAAGGTGATGATGATGATGATGATGATGATGAAGGTGATGATGATGATGATGATGATGATGATGGTGATGATGAAGGTGATGATGATGATGATGATGATGATGATGATGATGATGAATGATGATGATGATGAGGTGATGATGATGATGATGATGATGATGATGGTGATGATGATGATGATGATGAATGATGTGATGATGATGATGATAGATGATGAGATGAAGGATGATGATGATGATGATGATGAAGTGATGATGATGATGAGATGTGATGATGTGATGATGATGGTGATGATGAGATGATGATGATGTGATGATGATGAGGTGATGATGATGATGATGATGATGAGGTGATGATGATGATGATGATGATGGTGATGATGATGATGATGATGATGATGAAGGTGATGATGATGATGATGATGATGAAGATGGTGATGATGATGATGATGATGATGAAGGTGATGATGAAGATGGTGATGATGATGATGATGATGATGATCTGTGCGTCAAAGAGGAACTTTATTCTTCACAGCCTTGACCTTCAGATCATGCAGCACCTTCCAGAAACATTTTAATTTGCTGCATTCCCCTAAAACATGCACAGTCGCTCCGTATATTCTTTACAACGGTGACACCTGGAGGACGAATCAGGAAACATTTTACTGAAGGAGAATGGAGTTAAATATGTCCTGTACATGAATTTATTATTTTGTCCAATTATTTTATTGCAAGACAATGAGGAAAAAACATTCAGACATATAGTGTCCCTCTGCAGGAGGTGGAGGAGGAGGAGGAGGAGGAGGAGGAGGAGGAGGAGGAGGTTGCAGCAGAGGATGATGGGAGATCACTGAGGTCTTTAATATTCACAGGATGGAGACAAACAGCTGCTGTTTCTCTCCTCTATTTTTAAATCTCACCTCCTCCTTCACCTCCTTGACTGTCACCTCTCTCTCTTTAACACTCTTTATTATCCTCCCTCCTCCTCTCCCTCCACATTCACTTCCCCCCCTTCTCCTCTGTTTGGAGGTTGATCTGGTCCCTGGAGTCTTCCTTCCTTCCTCCCTTCCTTCCTTCCTTCCTTCCTTCCTTCCTTCCTTCCTTCCTTCCTCCCTTCCTTCCTTCCTTCCTTCCTTCCTCCCTTCCTTCCTTCCTTCCTTCTGAATATATTCTTTGTATATAATTTTTATGCTTGTGTTGCCTCCATTCCCCTTTCATCAGGTTAAGCCCCGCCCACTGTGTTCTCTGATTGGTTCAGCAGCGGGAGCTTTTGGCTGATTGGTGGAGAAGGATCAGACTCTAAAGGGTAAATTGCGGCCTCTTTAACAGGACTCAGTGACTCCTGGAACCACATATTGAGCCACCTGAACCAACTGAGATAGAAATGAACTGTGACTCAGCAGCGTCCAGACTTTCACAGACCTCCTCCCATTATTCATCTCTGGGCTCAGTCAGTCGTCTCTAAATAGAAATATAACTGTTTTTGCTTCATATTTTACTAATGTAATGGGGACTCCAACATAATATATGTTATTATTCTTGACAATAGTTTTAGAGAACAGGAATATGAACAGAAATAGAACTTAAACAGCTGTTTAGGTATCAACAAACAAGCAGAGAGAGTTTTATTAAATATAAACATTCCCCTAATGTCCTTGTTCTTCTTTGCACTAAAACAAATGTTAATAGTCTGGAGTTGTGGTTATTTCCAGGTTATCATGTGTTATTGTGTTACTGGTCTGGTCCCTTTAGGTTAAACTGGTCTGAATGTGGTCCCAGGACTAAAGGATCAGAACAGGTTCCTCCAGGTCCAGGTTCAGTCCTGGTAAGATAAAATAAAATAAGATTAAGATTAGGACTGATTTATTTGTCCTTTCAGACCTGCAGCCTGATAGAAAAGAACTGAACTCAGAGTCAGGGTCAGTCATTAACTGGACACATCATTTATTTCCGACTGCTCAGATGTTTTATGGCTGTAGTTCAGGAGACGGTTACTAATCAGTCACTGAGTCTGAATGAGGTCAGTTCATTTCTCTGTGATTCCGATAAGCAGCTACATCATTCTCTTTACCTCCGGTTGTTTAAACTGTGCCATAAAATAAGAAGAAAGCCATAAAGCAGAGTCAGCGATCAGTTAATATTCATGTGAATGTCTTTGTGATGAATATCAGACATTATAAACCTTTTTCATTGCCCACATCACTGTGACGTCACAACGCTGGAGGCAAAACAGTCGCTGTCAACTAAGAAAATGTCGTCTTGTTGTATTTTTAGAGCCAGAACCGAAAAATCAAGAGACTAACTTGACGTTTTATCACATACCAGCTGGTGCTTTGGTTGAACATGATTAAAAGAAACGATTGGAGTGAAACAACTTTTCATATCAGATAAGAGCAACGTGTAATGAATCATCAGTTTCAGTCTGGATTATGTTATTGGTTACAATAAACTGTGACTGAAATTACAGTTAATCATTATTTGGGGGACATAATAATGTCACATTACTTGTTCCATATTAATGCTAATACTAACCACTAGGCTAGTTAACATAACATTAGATGTGTGTTCCAGGGAGAAGCTGCATTTACTACGTTACCTTCCCCAGCGGTTCACTTACTTCTTGTAATATCTCTGTAGGAGAAGCTTCAATTGATAGAGACAGACCGGACTTCGTCCCCTCTGTCCTTTCAGTCACTTCTTATGAGTCCACTTAAGAGTCCACTTCTTAAGATAGATAGATAGATAGATAGATAGATAGATAGATAGATAGATAGATCGATCCCAAACTGGGAACTTTCACAGTTGCAGCACCAATGTACAGGCACTCAACACCACACATATTATATATAACAAGAAAAACACAATCTACTATAGACATGTTATTTACAGAATTATTAAAATAAGTGAAATGAAAAAAAGTGAATACGAGAAGGAAAAAGATGTAATGTACAGAGTGTTATCTGTCGCATGCAGATGCAGATTGAATGTGCGTACGGCTTGAGGCAGGAAATATTTCCTGTAGCGTTCTAAAATAACACTCTCTAAAGTGTGTTTTCCTCGTCCATTGTCTCCAAAACAGATGAAATATTCTAACCGCCATGTACAAACTATAGTGTTTAAGATGTTTTGCCTCCAGCTAAGCCCCGCCCCTCAAAAAAACGTCACACTGTTTACACGATGTGAAGGAGTCTATTAGAATGTATTCAAACTTCATTAATGTCTCATTAAATGTTTAATTATAAAAAGTATTTCATGTATAGTGGGGGGGGGGGGGGGGGTAGAGCGACACAGACTCGGAGTGGAGAGAGGGAGTCGCCATTACTGAGGCTGAGGGGAGGGGACCAGGGACCGAGGACCAGGGAAGGGCCCGGGTTCAGCTTCCAGCGCATTCCTCTGAAACGGCACCGAAGCCCCGGAGAAGCAGCGCGGCGGCCCGGACACCTCCTCCTCCACCTCCTTCCGGACCGGACCTGGGCCCAGTGTGAGGGCCGCGGAGGCCGCGGACCGAGACCGGAGAGGCGGACTTTGAAGCTGTTCTTCCCCGCTCCGTGGTACGTGGATCTGGGAGCGACCATGTTATTAGGAGGTGGGTAGGGGAATGTCTCCGGACCGGACTCCGGGAGCGAACCTCGGTCGGTTCTCCGGGGGCGGACGCTCTGTCTCTGCGGCACCGTCCCCCCGAGAGAACCGAACCCGGGGCAGAGACGCGGGTTTGTCTTGTTAAATCATCCCGGGTTGACATTTTAACCCGATTTATTCCCGGTGTTAGCCGCCGTTAGCATTGGCTGGCGTGCTAGGCTAACGGCTAAGCCTGGATAGTCCGCTAAATTAGGGTGACCTGGCGTCCTCGATTTCTGGGGACAGTCCCCGTTTTGGACGACCTGTCCCTCGGCTAAGGGTGTCCCCGAGGATGTCCCCGATTTTAGCGTTTTATGAATGAGGAAAAAATGTTGCGTGTAGACTAGAAAATAGTTATTACGGTAGCCGGATAGGAAGCGCTAGTGAGCAAGTTGCACGTAGACTACAATTATTACGGTAGCCTAATGGTAGCTAGTCACGTTACAGACACAGTAGCTTCAATATGTTTAAGTAGCTCCGAAAATATTTTACAGAAGGGCAGCTGGACTTGTTGAGGTGACCTGTCCCCGGACTAAAGCTGTCCCCGGCAATGTCCCCGGCATTGTCCCCAATTTTAGCGTTTTATGAATGAGAAGAAAATGTTGCGTGTAGACTAGAACAACGGTTATTACGGTAGCCGATAGGAAGCTCCAGTGAGCGTGTTGCGCAAAGACTGAAATTATTACGGTAGACTAATGGTAGCTAGTCACGTTACAGACACAATAGTTTAAATGTGTTTGAATATGTCCAAATAAATTAAACAGTAACTGTCTGGGGTGAACAGACGTCCCTGTCCCCGGAAATGTCCCAGATTTTAAGTTTTATGAAACAAAGTAAATAAATAAATACAACTTACCACAACTTTAGCCTCAAACTGTTTTTTCCCCAATAACAATACATTTTGTACAATAATATAAATATAATAAGAGCTGAGTGAAGCAATAACTAATAATCAGTATAAAAAATAACATTACAAATATGTATAAGTAAAATGTTAAATAAATATATTCAAAATAGCACAAAGCACACAAATCTCAAATAGGAAAACACACAAAAGAAAATCATATTTTTCACTATTGCTCTTAGACCAGGAAACAAAAACAGATCTAAAACGTGACCTTTGTGGCCTTCGGCCTCTGTTCCCCACACACACGCATGAGTTATCTGTTACTGGAAGGACAGAGTGGCCACTTTATTAGGAACACTAGTTTCTATCAGCTAACATTCGTTTTCATCGTCTACTACATGTGTACTTTAAGTTTCTCTGTGTCTGAGTGTCACTGAAAAACATCTAAATACTCAAAATAAATAAAATATAATGTGTCGAAGGCTGTAGATCTGATGTCAGTGGCCAATTCATCAGGAACACCAGTTAAACTAGTCCTGCTGTTATATCTCTATTCTTATTATTTAAATACTTTGTTAAAAGCTTGTTAATGTAAGGTTTAATGATGGGCCCTGCTTTATATATTTAATTTGCATCTTAATGATGCTGTTCCTACATCAGTTCAACAACTAGTGTTCCTAATAAAGTGGTCAGGGCGGATAAACGGGCCAATGTACTTAAAAGTAGTGAAGCGTCTTTTTTCTATGTTAATTTACGTTTTATTATCTTTAAACCAGAACAAATCCAGATCTAAATAGAGATAAAATATGAAAGGAAGCATTAATAATAAAGTAAATAGTTCAGGAATAATCTGTGGATGAGGAGAGAAACATTTTAATATTTTAAAGTCTAGTTTTTAACTTTTTTTAACTTTTGCAGAGATTGTTAGAAAATAAAAGAGCGTGTGAATGTTCACAGTGTTAATTTTTAATGAACTGTAGGTGAACATATATAATATATAGGACGTTGTCCAGGAAAACATGAATAAATAAAACAGATTTGACATAAGAAAGAAAAACAGCAGCAGCAGCGAAAATGATACAAAAACAAACAATTATTTTATTTATTCTACTTTTTTCTAACTTGTTAAGGTGCTTCTCTAAATTATAATAAATACAGAAGATATTGATATATTATTGTAGTTCATCATGTTATTTATATGATATGATGAGATAAGACCCACAGTTCTCAGTCGGTGCGTTTACATGCACGTGAAAAAAAACGAATTATTGCCTTAATCGGACTCTAAGTGCATGTAAACACGTTACTCTGACTAAAATCGTGAGTTCTCTTTATCCGATTAAGACACCAGATAATGTGACTGGAATTCAGTTTTCTCCGGCGTTTATACAATTAATCGGACAAATAACAGGATGCCGAGTGTGTTCATGGATCCCCCGACACAAAAAGCCGGTCGTAGAAGAAGAAGAAGGTAAACAGAGGCGCTGGAAGAACGATGTGAGGGACAGAGCATCTGTCTGCACCACAAGCAGCACAAACATTATGTATGAGATTAAAAAATAACTACTACTGTTTAAATCCCGGTCTGCAACATGAACGACTCTTCTTTATTATATGAGGCAATAGGTCAATGGAAAGGGGCCAAATTAACTAGTGTGCAACACGGTGCACATGTGAATGAAAAGGAATAAAAATAAGAATTAAAAGAATTAGGAAGAAATATTACAGGACATCTTCTGAGTTTGTTTGTTGTGGAATTTGTATCAGTTGTGCGGTTGAATACTTTCGGTCGATCTCGTCCGTCCAGGTTTATTCTGGAAGTCAGACGCTCGGTTCAGGTCTTGACATGACTTTGAAAGCGGGTGAGGTAGTTTTTGGGATTTTCCTGTGAAGGAAATCAGTTTCCAGGAAGAAGCAGCAGCCTGACACGTGTTAATACCTTTGAGTGAGAGGAATCTGAGGCGTGGGTGACGTTAATGTGATGTGACGTCTCTGAATAAATCCTAGATTTAAAGTAGACTTTCCTCTCTTTCAGATTTATTTTTACCTGAAGCTCCAGGCAGCGCTGCTTTAAAAGGCTCCCGTCCCCGGATGTGTTTCAGGGCTTAGCGGCGTTCAGTGATACCTTAATCCACCCCCCAACTCCACCAGCCTCTCTCAATGCACAGGCTACTCTTAGCCGCTAGCTCGGTGTTAATAGGACCAATGTCGGTTTTTGAGACACTTTTATCTTCCCACTCCCTGGAAACGTTACGTCCTGTGGACTTTCATTACAAAGATTTAAATGTGACATGAAGAGATATTCTCCATGATGACGTCCTCACTGGTTCCAGAGTCATGAGTCACGATGAAGGTTCAGCTCAATAATGGGGGTGAAATGTTGAAATTACTGTGAAGGTTCTAGGTCATAGTTTATCCAGATAAAACCAATAATTCTCAATCAAAATTGGCTTTAGTTGTTGTTTTTATGTCAACACATTAAATCAAACATTAATACCCTTCTGCCCAGAGTCTAGTGTCCCAGAGTCTGACTCTGTTTCACCTTGGTCCTGGTTCGGTTTCATTCTTTCAGCTCAACTTTACAAACTGTGTGAACACGTTGGAGCTAAAACCAGACTAGAACCATCAGATCCAGGAGGAACCAGTTAGAAAACCACAAACATGTTGAACCAAACATTTCTAGAACTTAGAATGTAAATCTAACCTGGACATTTCTAAAGCTGATCAACACATTTACTTATTTACAACAATTTCCATTAAAACTATTTAGGACCATGTCCACAACTATCAGGTGTCCAACCAGTAATAATGTCTAAATGTCTCTAAACTGTCTCCTGTCTCCATAGACTGAATGTATTCAGGAAAAAGTCTCAGTTATTTAGAACCAGTCTAGTTTAACTTGGTCTAGAAACACTAGTTAAAAGCTGATCTATAGTTTGAAGTTTCTACTGAGCTAGAAACAGAAACTCAGTGAGAAGCGTCTTGATGCTGCGTTGTCGTAAACTGGTCATGTGACTCCGGAGGGTTTTAAGATGTTCTCTGTGTCAGGTGTGTTTGTACCTGTCTGTGTTCAGGTGTATCAGCTGGAGCTGGTGTGGAGGTTGGTAGTAGTGTTGAACCTGACGGACCGGCCGGGCTGGTTCCTCCCACATTATGAGCTCATGTGGTGGAGGTCCAGCTGAATGAGCAGCTCTTGTACAAGGAACCAAATAAAGTCATTTAGTTAGACTTGGATCAACTGTAACATCTACAAGGGAAATCTCAAGTAAAAAGAAAGATAAAATATAAGTTAAATAAAATAAAAGTTGTCTAAATGATTGTATGAAGGTGCAGTAGTGAACATTAACATGAAGAACGTGGAGTTATCTGTGACAGAAAGGTGAGTGGTTGCACGGCTGGAGTGAGTTTGGTGTGACAGACGTCTTGCAGCTGATAGCGGTTCACTCTCAAACCAGAAGTAGTGAAGTGGTTTATCAGTTATCAGTCTGCAGTCGGGTCACGCTGGAGTTCAGACCCGTCAAACCGTGACCGTCACACACAGCTCAGTCAGATGGAGGCGATTCATGTCACCTAATGTTGAACAGGATTAATAATCCCCAGCTGGCGATCAGGATTAAATGTTGATCTCTAATTATGTCGTCCTGAGTCGCTGCTGCTGCTGAATCTAACGAATCTGTTTGGCTCTTCCGGCGACGCTCATCATTTCTAGGTCAGTGGCTGTCAAAGGGCCGGAGTCGATGCTGTTTTTATCCTGCCTCGGCACAAATTGGTTGAAAGCTCCTCTTTTTTTTCTCTCTGCAAGAGGAAAAGTGACATTGGAGCTCAGTTCATGATTGAATTATTCTCCTCCTCTTATATAAACGTCACACTTTCACAGTCTCTCCTCCCTGAAGATCACAGCTTTGGAAACAACATCTCTGCTTCCTCACTTTCATCTTTCCTTCCTTCTTATTTTGTGACGTGTGAATCCGGATTAACACGTCTGGTTTGTGTGTTTAATGGAAACATATCCATGTGCGCCCTACAGGAGCATGCAGACTAACAAAGAGCTAATTATACATAACGAGGAGGTGCTGTGAGGACAAGTACAGTGGCAGTGTTTTTTCCATCACATGTAGAATTCTAATGACAGGATTTCATGAATCAGTCCTGTTGGTTGAAATATTAAGTTTCACTTTGTTAACTTGAGACTATTTCTGGTTTCTGTTTTGGTTAAAGGAGCAAACTGATGGACATGTTAAAGTTAATAGGTCAACAAAAGCTTAATTAAAATAAGAGCTGGTTTCCTGCTTTCAGTTCATTGTGAGAGAGGTTTTCTCCAAACTACTGTTGCCTCCAGAGATTTGTGTTGCCTCGTCCTAATTGTGATCTCTTGTGTCTTGCAGGTTGCAGCTGATGAGAGGAGAATCCGGCTGCTCTGTCCCAGCTTGAAGAGGATAGAGAGTGAGAATGAAAGTGCCTCTGCGCCACTGACGCTCACAGTTGGAATGATATTGTGACCTTTTTTTTTCCTGAAAGTGACCGAGCTACTAGCGATGAGCAGCGGAGGGATATAATGGCCAAGAACAAGGATGCGCGACCGCCGACGTTCGCTGTCAGTGTGGTCGGCCTCTCCGGGACGGAGAAGGAGAAGGGAAACTGTGGCGTGGGCAAGTCCTGCCTCTGCAACCGCTACATCCGACCCGATGCAGACAACTACTACACGGAGCACACCTCAGTGCTCAGCACAATAGACTTCGGAGGACGCGTGGTTAACAATGACCACTTCTTGTACTGGGGGGAGGTGTCCCATCGAGGGGATGAGGGGCTGGACTGTAAAATCCAAGTCATCGAACAAACCGAGTTCATTGACGACCAGACCTTCCTCCCTCATCGGAGCACCAACCTGCAGCCGTACACCAAGCGAGCGGCGGCCGTCAAGCTCCAGTCGGCGGAGAAGCTGATGTACATCTGCACGGACCAGCTGGGCCTGGAGCAGGACTTTGACCAGAAGCAGATGCCGGACGGGAAGCTGAACATCGACGGCTTCGTGCTCTGCATCGACGTCAGCAAGGGCTGCAACAGGAAGTTTGACGACCAGATAAAGTTCGTCAACAGCCTCTATTCTCAGATCGTCAAGTCCAAGAAGCCGATCGTTGTCGCCGCCACGAAATGTGACGAGTGCGTGGACCAGCACCTGAGGGACCTGCAGGCGTTCGTCGCCAGCAAGAAGAACCTGATGCTCATCGAGACGTCAGCGCGCTCCAACGTCAACATAGAGCTCTGCTTCAATGCTCTGATCCAGCAGCTGGACAAAACCAGGGGGAAGCCAAAAACTGTGCCATACCTGGAGGCCTACAAGGTCCAGCGGCAGCTTGTTGCCTCTGTGACCGATAGATTTGAGAAACTGATGGTACACACGGTGCGGGATTATCACATCACATGGAAAGCCGTAATGAATAACCTGAGGGGTCAGTCTGATTACGACGAGTTCATCACCCTGGAGGGCTCCAGGAAAGCACGCAACATGTTCACCAAGCACATTGCACAACTGAAGCAAGAGCACATCAGGAGGCGGCGGGAGGAGTACCTGACCACGCTCCCAAAAACCCTCAACAACCTCCTCAACAACCTGGAGGAGGTGGAGCAGCTGTCGTGGCCCGAGGCGCAGAGCGTCATTAGGAACCGGCACGATTTCCAGTACTGGTTTGTGGTGCTGGAGCAGACGCCGTGGGACGAGACGGACCACATTGACAACAGCGACCGCCGGATACCCTTCGACCTCCTGGACACGCCCGACGGCGAGAGGATCTATCACAACCACGTCCAGCACCTGCTGTCGGAGAAGAGGAGGGTGGAGATGAAGGAGAGGTTCAAGAAGACACTGGACAGGGTTCATTTCATCAGTCCTGGGCAGCCCTGGGAGGAAGTCATGTGCTTCGTCATGGAGGACGAGGCTTACAAGTACATCACCGAATCAGATAGGAGGGATGTTTACTGTAGACACCAGCAGGAAATAGTTGAAAGGGCCAAAGAGGATTTTCAGGAAATGCTTTTTGAACACGCTGAGCTTTTCTACGATTTGGACCTCAATGCAACACCCAGCTGCGACAAGATGAGCGAGATTCACAGCGTGTTGAATGAGGAGCCGAGGTACAGAGCTCTGCAGAAACTTGCCCCCGATAGAGAGTCGCTCCTCCTCAAACACATCGGGTTTGTTTACCATCCCACAAAGGAGACATGCCTGAGCGGGCACAACTGTGTGGATCTGAAAGTGGAACAGATTTTAGCAAACAGGCTGGTGCAGCTCGACCATGGACGCTCCAACCTTTACTATAACAGCGCCAACATTGATAAAATCAACCTCTGCCTCCTGGGGAAAGAGGGCCTGTCCCAGGAACTGGCCAATGAGATCCGAGCTCAGTCCACAGATGACGAATACACCCTGGATGGAAAGATTTACGAGCTGGAGCTTCTCCCTGTGGACGTCAACTCCACGCTGCTCTTCAGCCACACGTGGGTTTCAACCTTCAAACCTCACGGCTGCTTCTGCGTCTTCAACTCCATCGAGTCGCTCAACTGCATCGGCGACTGCATCGGCAGGATCAGAGCAGAGATTTCACAGAGCCGACGGGATAGGTTCGCTCAGCCATTGCCTTTTATTCTCATCCTGGCGAACCAGAGAGACAATGTTTGTAAGAACATACCGATCCTGAGGCACCAGGGCCAACAGCTGGCTAACAAGCTGCAGTGCACCTTTGTTGACATCCCAGCCGGTGCCTTCCCACGCAAATTCACGGAGTTCCAGATCAAGCAGGGGCTCCGAGCAGTGCTGGAGGGGCTGAAGCACAACTTTGACGTGTTGGCGCCGCTGCCTTGCATCAAAGACATGTCGGAGACGGACCTGAGGATAGTCATGTGTGCCATGTGCTGGGACCCGTTCAGCGTGGACCTCATCCTCTCGCCTTTCCTGGACTCACACTGCTGCAGCGCCGGGCAGCCAGGCCAGAGCAACACTTTGATTCTGGACAAGATCATCGGAGACAGCCGGCGGAGGATCCAGGTCACCATCCTCTCCTACCACTCTGCCATTGGCGTCCGCAAAGACGAGCTGGTGCACGGCTACATCCTGGTTTACTCTGCCAAACGCAAGGCCTCGATGGCAACACTGCGGGCCTTCCTGGCTGAGGTTCAGGACGTGATCCCTGTCCAGATGGTGGCGATCACGGACAGCCAGGCCGACTTCTTTGAGAACGACGCCATCAAGGAGCTGATGACGGAGGGCGAGCACATCGCCACGGAGATCGCTGCCAAGTTCACGGCGCTCTACTCGCTTTCCCAGTACCATCGGCAGACGGAGGTTTTCACGCCGTTCTTCAACGAAGTTCTGGAGAAGAAGCCAAGCATCGAGAGTTCCTTCTTGTTTGACAGCTCGTCCCGTGAATGCACCACTGGAGCCAGCGAGGACGTCTTCCCCACATCGCCCCACAGCCACTCACCGGCCTACAACACCTACTACCCAGAGTCTGACGATGACAACGAGGCCCCCCCTCCCTACAGTCCGATAGGTGACGACGTTCAACTCCTCCCTACACCCAGCGAGCGAGCCAAGTACCGGATTGACCTGGAGGGAAACGAGTACCCGGTCCACAGCACGCCTGTCGGAGACCATGAACGCAACCACAAAGTGCCTCCACCTGTCCGACCCAAGCCGGTGCTCCCCAAGCCCAACGTCAAAAAGCTGGACCCCAACCTGCTGAAGACCATTGAGGCCGGCATGAGGAGCAACCGGAGAATGCATCGCAGCCCAGGGCAGCACACTGAAGATGTGGAGGCATCGGACAACTATGCAGACCCCGTGGACACCCTGAGGTCCAGGGGGTTCCACAACGACGACATATACGCCGTTCCTGACGACGGCCACAGTCGCCTGGTCAAAATCAGAAATTCCTTCGGCGTGATGCACGGCCTCCAAGCTGGAGGGGAGGAGGAGAACGGGTACGGCGGGAAATCTCAGGCGGGACGGCGGCCGTCCAAGTACAAGCACCGCTCCAAGATCCTCTTCAGCAAGACCAAGGCCTACCAACGTCGGTTCCATTCCGACAGCGACGGCGAGGAGTCCGGTCCCGCTACGCAGAAAAAGAAGAAGGGACGAGCCCATCGGGGCAGCGAGGAGGACCCACTGCTGTCCCCCGCTGACCCCTGGAAGGGCGGCATCGACAACCCAGCCATCACCTCCGACCCCGAGCAGGATGACAAGAAAGTCAAGAAGAAGAAGACGCCCAAGACGCCAAAGGAACCCAAGAAGGTGAGTCTCCAAAAACAACAAGTTCACAGAGACGAGATGGGAACGTCTTGTTCTCAGGGGACCAGTTTAATCTGGGACCTCTGGTAATCTGCAGTAATGTCGGAGGTCATCTATGATCTTTATTTAGACCAGGGATGAAATCATTAAATCCACCAATAATGTGTTCATCTGTTTTAAATACTGACAGGTCCTTGGGTTGTTATTATCCAGTAGAAAGTAGAAATCATCCTCTGACCTGCAGCAGAGACACATCTATGGACAGGACATTAGAGGACAACACATTTAGTCCCTGGTGAATAGCGCTGAAGCAGAATATGAGCGAGAGCTTGTGTGATGTGGTGTGTTGTGAAAGAGACTCTGAGCAGCTGTAAACTCGACTGATAACTGATTGATGGGCGTTTATGAGTCTCTGAGGTCACAGACGGCTGTAACGATGTTAGACAGAAGACATCAGAGCTCAGTGGTTAGTCTCTGACACTGAAAGACACAAATACTACACGAATACGACATAAAAACTACATGAAGGCAGATACTACCTAGATGTTTCATGTCCGCATGAGGAAGCACCATATAAAACATATTTGAGTTCATTAAAGAGAAAATGACTTGTATTTTCAGATCTAATCCTTCTCTCCTCTCCATCCTTTCTCTGCCTTTATTTGTTGCCCAGGCCAAATCCTCCAAACCCCCCAAGCCTCTGTACCCCCCGACCCGGAGGACGTGGGAGAGCAACTACTTCGGCGTCCCCCTGCAGAGCCTGGTGGCGTCCGACCGGCCCATCCCACTCTTCATCGAGAAGTGTGTCGACTACATCGAGCGGACGGGTGAGATTATTTCCTTCTAAACTACAGACACGTTTATCTGCCACATCCAGGGAGGAGACAGTATCTACACCGAGTGTAGTAATTAAATGTTATAAATGCATTGGACGAGTCAAACATGTTTCTGCAGATTCATCTCCAGAAACAGTTTTTTTATTATATGCTCATATTTTTATTGTCACGTGTTGAGTAAAAACAGAACAGAAACAAAGAATAAAACCATGAGCGGGAGAGTTTAGGAGTTTGATGGTGGTTTGGTTCCAGAGGTTTGTTCTGTCCTGATCTGGATCTGAAGAGGATGAAGGAGATATAAAGATGAATCGATATCAAGGTTCAGTTTAGTTAAACTCTGCTGTGTTTCTGCCTTTAAATTAAATCTTCCTCGACGGTTTAAAGCTCAGAAACTAAGTGAATGTTTTCAGCCTCATTCGTGTGACGAAGCTTTAACCCTCACACGTGATTTTAAAATGTTTACGTTGTCACGATTAAGAGACGAAAGTGTCCTCTGCAGATACGTTGTTTATGTTTGTCCTACATTAATTCCTTGTAGTGTCCGATTCACGCATCGAAGCTGCACTTTGGCTTTTTTTGTTCACTCTGTTTCACTCTGTCAAGTTATCGGCAGAATGAACTGGATAACAATAACAATAATGTTAATAATGATGAACTGGTAGATCCAGCTCAGTATCACGACACCCTGGACCATGTGTAGATACATAACACGCCTGTTAAACGTTCAGTATGTTTGAAATATTCATGTCACTGGTCAGAAGGGAATGAAGCAGCTTTTAGCCTCCCAGCTAACAGTAGCCCCTCCTAGCCTCCCAGCTAACAGTAGCCCCTCCTAGCCTCCCAGCTAACAGTAGCCCCTCCTAGCCTCCCAGCTAACAGTAGCCCCTCCTAGCCTCCCAGCTAACAGTAGCTCCTCCTAGCCTCCCAGCTAACAGTAACCCCTAGCCCAACTAACAGAGCCCTCCTCCTCAGCTAACAGTGCCTCCAGCCTCCAGCTAACAGTAGCTCCTCCTAGCCTCCCAGCTAACAGTAGCTCCTCTACCTCCGCTACGATCCTCCTAGCCTCCCAACTAACAGTAGCTCCTCCTAGCCTCCCAGCTAACAGTAGCTCCTCCTAGCCTTCCCAACATAATTGGGACATATCTGAACTTTATTTGTGAATGGGGATTTAAACTTTGTTCAAAGTTTCTTCTGAATAGTTCAAATAGAGGCAGAAACCTCTGATGTTCATTTCTGATCCGTGGCTTCTCTAATATCCACCACACCAGTGAATAATTAACTCCTCCGCTTCATATTTTATAAAGGTGGAGCAGAGCTGCACATTTCTGAAAAGCTTGAGAGGTTTTAGATGAGTGTAGATGAGATGCTGCTCTTTTAAAAGTTAAAACAGGGTCTAGAACCGATGTCCTTGTTCCCTCTCAGCTCTGAGCTTGAACCTGAAACTTAATCTGGGCCTGAAGCCAAAAACATGGACGGCACAACGGGGTCGAGTTTGGCCTGGGAGAATAAAAGCTTTTAAGGAAGGAACACGGAGAGGCCACGCAGCTCCTCAGCATGGACTGATTAGAGGAGGGTTATTAAATGGTTCCTGCTCCCCACAGACATGCATGGAGGGGGGGGGTAACCTGGTTAAATAAAGGCTGAATAAATAAAAATATCTTTAGGTTATTATGATGTTTCCTTCAGATGAAGTGAAACCCAACCGGAGAGACTCCTCTGTGGAGGAGGAGAGAGGAGAGTTACAGTCATCATGTTTCCAGAAGAACCTCCCAGAGGATTAGTTTCTAACAACAATTATTCAGCAGCCGTGTCAACCAGGCGTCATATAAAGCTGATTATCGTCTCTGTCGGCTTTGAACCCTCAGCAGGAACCGTAAAAATAAACCGAGGCCTCCTCTTCTTCCTCCTCTTCTTCCTCCTCTTCCTCCTCTTCCTCCATCCTGAAGCTCTGAGCTGCAGATCGATTGTTTCCTGACGTCATGTCCAATGGAAACACAGCGAAGGTCGATGTTGAAGCGGCTCTAACTTTATTATGAGCAGCTCATCTATTGATTCCTGACAGTTTGAGGCAGAGGAGCCACGTGGCCTCATGTGTCGTATCTTAAAGGATTCTCTTATTATCTGATGGAGCTGGCGACAGGGAACATATTAACATATTTATCAGTGGCTCCTATTGGTCCAGATCAGTTTCTGGTGAAATGCTCGTCCTTCCACTATTAAACACAGCCCTGAGTTCTACTGCTGCTTTTCTTCCAAACGTTTCTCCATCAATCAGGATTTATTTCTTCCTGGTAGAACATGGTTCTCCACTGTCCTTCCAGTCTGGAATAAAGGTCTTAAGCCAGTTTCAGTAGTTTCTAGATGTTTCCTCTGCTTGATGCAGCCAATGATCTGACCCTTCTCCTCCAGACTAACATCTCCTCCACCAGACTAACATCTCCTCCTCCTCCAGACTAACATCTCCTCCTCCACCAGACTAACATCTCCTCCTCCACCAGACTAACATCTTCTCCTCCACCAGACTACTCTCCTACCTCCAGGACTATAACATATTCTCATCCTCCAGCCTAACATCTCTCCTCAAGACTAACATCTCCTCCCTCCCCCAGACTTCTACTCTGCTCCTTCCCAAACTATATCTCCATCACCAGGGTAACATCTCTCCTCCGACTAACATCGTCTCTCCGACTACATCTTCCTCCTCGGAAATAAATCTTCCTTCACCTAGACTAAATCTCCTCCTCCATCAGACTAACATCTTCTCCACCAGACTAACATCTCCTCCACCAGACTAACATCTCCTCCTCCACCAGACTAACATCTCCTCCACCAGACTAACATCTCCTCCACCAGACTAACATCTCCTCCATCAGACTAACATCTTCTCCTCCATCAGACTAACATCTTCTCCTCCACCAGACTAACATCTCCTCCTCCACCACAGGATGTGGAGGAAACGAGAAGCTGCTCATAAATCACCATGACCTAATTGTCCAGCAGGAGGCGCTGTGCTATATGATCAGTTAGATCCAGGTGGAGGAGACTGTGTAGTTTTATCTCATGATTGACTCGTTTCCGTGGTTACGGTTCAGCGGCTGCTCTGAGCTCGGGGCCGATGGTGGGTTGGGCTCTAACCACATGAAATAAACCACCAGCTAAGTGTGTGGTTGTGTGTGCGGTTGTGGTTGCATTGAAATGAAACACACACACAACCACACACACGGTTACTTCCTGTAGCCTCCGGTCTGAATCTCTTCCCTGTGGATTTCCTGGTCACTGACTCTGAGACACCAACAATACAGAGTGTGTTAGTGTGTGTGTGTCTCTGTGTGTCTGTGTGTGTTAGTGTGTGTCTGTGTGTGTTAGTGTGTGTTAGGTTAATGAACACTGTTAATTGTGGTGAGAGTGGAACCAACGAGGAGCAGCACCTCTGTTTTACTGCCTGTTTATTTATTGATTAAGTTCCAGTCTCGTGTTTCACCACCGGCTTCAGATAATTGACTCCTTGGTGATAATAAAGGTTTTGATTGATTCCTGTTCGTCCTGAAAAGTCTAAAATGTGATGATCCCAGTTAAAGGAGTTAAAGTCTTAAATACCAGTATATTTGTATTGTGGGTCTTAATGCGTCATTTTATTCTGGTTTCATTGATGAAAGTCATTATAGGATTCAACCAACACAACAACTTGCTATTTTTAACTGTGTTCCAGCTTTGATTCATCCAGAACTAAACCACTGAGAGAGATTCTGACTGTAGTGATAGAAACTTCAGAGTCTCGTCTTTAAAAAGAGACCGAGACCATGAATGAGCTCCAACATTCAGTTACTTTTTCCTAAATATATAGGACTTTTTTTGCCAAAAGGCTGGAATGATGAGAGGTTAGAACAGAGAAACGGATCCAAATGTACTGAAATACTTATTTATTTAATAACTGTGCACCAGTAAAATCTTAAATAAACCACTAGCGTCACTAGTTTGGTGGCTGCACATCCACCAGTAGAGTTCAGGCTCCTGTAGATAAACGTCCATCAGATCATATTATTAGATTCTTCTCATTGATTCATACCGACCCGAGGTCGACTCCTCCAGGTCATTACCTCCGTCCTCACTCTGAGGATTGTGGGAAATGCTGCGTTCGGGATCCTCTGGGGAAAACCAGCTCCTGCCTGCTCGTTAATCTTCCTTAAAGGAGTCGGTTAACGTGTCATATGTGTTTTAATGAGACCCAGATAGAGAAAGTGGAGCATCCTCACAGAGTCCAGGAGGAACAAGTTCAACGAACAATAAAAACCCAGTAGAAGCAACATCTCTGTCAGTTCTTAGAAACTGAAGCTGAACTAGAACCTTCACGGAGACTTGGAGCTCGTCTGTACCTAATAAAGTGGCCGGACTGTGAATGTCTTGTATCTGACGCGTTAAAAATATCCAGTGATGGACTTTCAGCGGTTAGAGTGACGTCCTGAGGTTATCACGACGGACAGAGTGTGTGTTAGTGTGTGTCAGTGTGTGTCAGTGTGTGTCAGGATATTAGATCATATCACTGCAGGATGAGTCTTATCTGATCTCAACCGACATGGATCCCACTGTTCGCTTCCCTCAGGACGGTGTGTGTGTCGGTGTCGGTGTGTGTGTGTGTGTGTGTGTGTGTGTGTGTGTGTGTGTCAGTGTGTTGGTGTGTGTGTCGGTGTGTGTGTCGGTGTCGGTGTGTGTGTCGGTGTCGTGTGTGTGTGTGTGTGTGTGTGTGTGTGTGTGTGTGTGTGGTGTGTGTGTGTGGTGTGTCGGTGTGTGTGTGTGTGTCAGTGTGTGTGTGTGTGTTGGTGTGTGTGTGTGTGTGTGTGTGTGGTGTGTGTGTGTTGTGTGGTGTGTGTGTGTGTGTGTGTGTGTGTGTGTGTGGTGTGTGTGTCGGTGTGTGTGTTGGTGTGTGTGTGTGGTGTGTGTGTCTGGTGTGTGTGTCGTTGTCGGTGTCGGTTATGTGCGTTGTGTGTTGTTGTGTTGAAGTTGTGATGTGTGGGGAGTGTGTGTCGGTGTGTGTGTCGGTGTGTGTGTTGGTGTGTGTGTGTGTGTGTGTGTCGGTGTGTGTGCCCGTTCTGAGTCTCCAGGTTTAATGTGACGTCTCTAACAGCTGCAGCTCTTCTGGTTCAGAAGCTCATCAGTGATGTAGGAGGAGAAGGTCTGGTTCTGGGGGGGCCGGTCCAGTTCCTCCTCATCCAGGGCTTCATGGACCTTGTTTTGTGCTCTGGTTCTCAGTCATGGAAATAAAATCTATATTATAAATCGTTAAAATCTGACTTTATTGCGTAGAGAGATTTTAATTGTGTTGTTGTTGTTGTTGCAGGTTTAACCACCGAGGGTCTGTATCGGGTCAGTGGGAACAAGACGGATCAGGACAACATCCAGAAACAGTTTGATCAAGGTGATTCATTCATTCATTCATTCATTCATTCATTCATTCATCCGCTGCCTCAGTCCAGGTGTGAATCTGGTCTCGTGTTCCCTGAACTATCTGAGCCCCATGAATCCTGGTTTGATCTTTCTCCAACAGACTCACATCGAAATGAGAAGCTCCTCGTTGCATTAGTTAATCTTAAATAACTTGGTCTTAATAACTTGGTCTTAAATCCTCCACCAGGATATTATCCATTATTATAATGACTGTGTCTGTGCAGATCACAGCATTGACTTCGTGGTGATGGACGTGGCGGTGAACGCTGCTGCTGGAGCTCTGAAGGCGTTCTTCGCCGACCTGCCCGACCCCCTGATCCCCTACAGCCTGCACCCGGAGCTGGTGGAGGCAGCAAGTAAGGACCCTGCTTAGCTTAGCTTAGCTTAGCTTAGCATGGAGCCGAGGGAGGGGGGGTGAAAACAGCTGTGGTCATAGGCAACCAGGACACACCCCCTCACACCACAAGGATTAAAAAATTATACTTAGGGGCGGGATTTTTAATAAAAAAGCAATCTAATTAATTAGGGGCTTTGTTAAAATACTTATTAAAATACGATCAATCGAGATTAATTACAGTCAGTCTCCTGTGGACGTCCAGGCTCGTTGGGGAAACCTGAATAAAGAGTTTACTGAAACCAATGTTGAACTTTAACTCAGCAAATTATTCAAAACAAAAGATTAAAATTTGTGTCTATCTAGTTGATGCAAATTAATCGCACAAAACAGATGGTTGTTAAATGGTCCTAAATGAACATCTTCCTCTTCTCCACAGCTGTAAAGTTCACATCCACAGTTCATGTCGATAAGTTAATGCAAATAAGAGAAAATGCAAATTCAGGAGATGATGCTGTGGAAACAAAGAAGGATCTGAAGTGTGGGTGTAGCAGATAATCTGACCTGCAGGGGGCAGTGAAGCAGCAGGAGAAGAAGCTAATGTGGATGCTAATGTGGATGCTGTGTTTGTGTCTTAGAAATTGTGGACTACATGGAGCGTCTGCAGGTTTTACGGGAGATTGTGAAGAAGTTTCCTCCAGTTAACTACCAGGTCTTCAAATACATCATCACACACCTGAACAGGTAACACACACACACACACACCTGAACATGATTGTGGTTGTTTGCTCTGACCGTTGGTTCTCGTCGTTGTGATGCTGATGTGAGTCCTGGTCCTGTTCCTCTGCAGGGTCAGCCAGCACAGTAAAACCACCCTGATGACGGCCGATAACCTGTCCATCTGCTTCTGGCCCACCCTGATGCGTCCCGACTTCGAGAACAAGGACACGCTGTCCACCACCAAGCTGAACCAGGCCGTCATCGAGTCCTTCATCGTCCAGAGCGATTACTTCTTCCACGGCGGCGAGGTGGCCGAGAGCTCGGGCAGCGAGGGCACGCCGCCGCCACACTGCCACAACATGGTGGAGGCTCTGCTCCCGCTGCAGCTGCCCCCCCCTCTGCAGCCACAGCAGATCCAACACACCCTGCCCCCAGACCCACTATTATAGGAGCCCCAGGAGGATGCTGGGAAACGTAGGCCAGCTGCTCACGGCCAACAGTCACCTGGAGATCAGCTGATGAATGAAAACAAGACTGAGACGTTAGGACTGAATGAACTGATCTGATCTGGCACATAGAGACTCATCGATCAGCAGCACACAAAGGGAAGTCCACACCTCCACCTGGAACACCTGGCGGGTCACCTGGCACCTGGCGGGTCACCTGACTCACGGACGGACGGGTCACCTGACTCACGGACGGACGGGTCACCTGACCCTCGTCTCCGTCTTCCAGCCTTCCAGAGTTCAGCACAGGAACCACTTCTTCTTCTCACCTCTGGGAGTCTGCAGGTGGAGGCGGAGCTTTTAAACACTAATGAAATGAAACACTACGTGACCTTTGACCCCGGACAGGACAGCACATGCACGAGCTGCGTCGAAGGTCACGCCAGTTCGTTCTGTCGTCATTTCTGTTTTTATATTTGTTTTTGTAACGTCTTATTTCTACCCAGCCGTGTGTGTGTGTGTGTGTGTTTGTGTGAGTGCGTGCATGCGTGTGTGTGTGAGATCTGAAGCCCCTCCCCCTTCCCCTCTATGAGTGATGAACCACTTCCTGTTTGCTTGGAGGCGTCTTCCTGTTTCTGCATGTTTCTGTTTTAGTGGAAAAACAAAGTTTAAAAATGAAAAGTGTAATGCAGCTCTTCTTCTTCTTCTTCTTCTTCAGATATTTTTATCTGAATCTTTCTGAATCTCAGAAAAAAAACTAATTTTTTCTTTTCTCCTTCAAGAAATCAACTCTTATCATATTTTTGGTTCTACGTTTCCCTCAATAGACAGAATATATATGAGTATATATGAATATAAAGAGCTGAGGTACTGAGAGTGTGTGTGTGTGTGTGTGTGTGTGCGCGCGCGCGTGTGTGTGTGTGTTTTCATTGATGATTTTTTTTGTCCGTCTGGATCAATTCGTTGCTGATCGATCACTCTAAACATAAACCTAGAACTGGGCCGTTAGCATTTAGCTGGACTGTGTTGCGTCTGCTGTCGCTCCGGATCACTACGCCACCGATCGGTCTCTTCAAACATTTATCGGAAACAGTAAACCTGTAACTTTTACTGATTTTAAACGTTCAGTTTTCAGGTACTTTGAGTTTCACTAAAGGGAAACGGACGTACCTACGTACGTGTTTAGAAAGTGTTTGATCCAGACGGACGGAGAATCGGAAGATAAACCGTCTGGACCGTCACCGTACCCAGAATGCATTGCACAGAGACTCATCCGGGACCGTTGCTTTTATCCTGAAACATGTCAATTAATCTCAGTTTGTTATTGAATCTGTAACGTAGAAATAAATCCAGACGTTGGAGGCCAAGACTGAACCCAATGGACATGAAACCAAGATGGCCGACTGTTTAATCTGAGACGACGTTAAACTGAAGAGAAAGAAAAGTCTGAGGCTGGAGTCTGACAGCATCTAAATATTCACTAAATATTCAGTAAATATTCTTTTAAACTTTCAGCAGCGTCTGATGAAACAACACTAAACTGTTTCTCTGTAGTTTCCACCGATAAATAACTCCGTGGTTCTGTCTCACCTGTACAAACTCTAACATCTGCTCTGTATTATAGGAAATGAAAAAGATTTTCACAGATGAAAAACTCTAAAGCATTTTTTTTGTTTTCTCTCCATAAACTTTCAAATAAAGTTTCTTTTTTTTTCCAAATGGCTCCTTTTATACTTTTTGTCATTAACGCTAGAAGATTAAATGAGTGAAGGCTGGATTACTGACATACATCAGTTTAGCTGTTAGCTGAACTCTTAGCAGTTAGCAACACTGTTAGCGGTTAGCTGAACTCTTAGCGGTTAGCTGAACTCTTAGCACTTAGCAACACTGTTAGCGGTTAGCTGAACTCTTAGCGGTTAGCAACACTGTTAGCGGTTAGCTGAACTCTTAGCGGTTAGCAACACTGTTAGCGGTTAGCTGAACTCTTAGCGGTTAGCAACACTGTTAGCGGTTAGCTGAACTCTTAGCAGTTAGTAGCACCGCTAGCGGTTAGCTAAACTCTTAGCAGTTAGCAGCACCGTTAGCGGTTAACTGCTCTTAACAGTTAGCACTTTTAGCCGTTAACTGCTAAGTGCAGTTAGCAGCACTTTAAGCAGTTAGCTGTATTTTTTAGCAGTTAGCAACACTGTTAGAGCTTAGCTGAATTCTTAGCAGCAGGGCCTTTTTCACATGTTATGTCATATGTTGCAGCTAGCTGTTAGCACGTAGCTCGACCGTTACTCTACAGAGTCACGATACAAACTTAAATCTCATCTCATCTTCTACCACTTAATCCTCACTAGGGTCGCGGGGGTTGCTGGATTCTATCCCAGCTGTCATCGGGCGATGCTACCGCAGGTAACACAAACAAAAATAAAACAACTTTACAGCTAAAATTAGCATTAGCTCCTTACCTAGCATTAGTCTGAGCGTCCGAGCTAACATTAGCATAATGTGCTGTGTTATTATTTGTAGCCTATTAAGGTAAAGTTTAAACTTAAAATATACATTTTTGTACATTTATTTTTGTCAGTTAATATTATATTGATGATTTAAGAAACAAGTGTAGGTTCAACATTCAGGTGTTTTTTTTTGTAAACATCCTCTGACGTCATAGAAAATGATCATTTTATATTATAACATCCAGACAAATGTAACACACACAGGGAGTCCCACAAAATAAAAGATGTGAGATGCAGCTTAGTCCATAATCTTCTTTGTTTAAAAAAAAAAAAAAATCCCAAAGTTCCTGAGTTCATCTCGTCTTTTCCCTTTTATCACAGCTTCATAGGATCACAGCATCATTCCCTCAAATTAAGAAATGTATTCACTTCAGTAACTTGAGCCTTTTTAACAGACTCAACAGAGCGATGCAAAACACATGAAATAAAAAGGGCAAACTACTGAGAAATGTATATTTACATAATTGTAGCTTTAGTTGAGAATCCTCACTTCCTGAATATATGAAAACCAACACCCTGCAGCATGAAACACATCTTCTCAACTCAATAGAAGAAAATCCAGATTTCATATAGTCCACGTCGTTCCTGATAAATTAGAAACCTCACAACATATGCAGTAATATTTGTTCCCAGGTCCGTCACTCTGCTGGACTCATTTAGTGTTTTAATTTAGACAAAGTAAAATCAACGTGAACACTGAAATAAATCAGAACAAAAGTTAATGTTTGACAGCAGCTGAGATGTCGTTGATGGAGAGAGAGCTCCATCTGCTGGAAGAAACATAGAAACACCTCCCCCGCCACTTCATTAGGTACACCAGCCCTGCAGGAAACCTCGCCTTCATCAGGGTTTATTTGATTCTAGATGATCAGGAGCTGCTTTCATCTTTTACTACAGAATAACTTTAACTCATTTTTCCTCATGCGTAAGATAATTCCCTGCAGTCCGTCAGAGATAAATCAGTGTCAGCGTTATTAAGATCAGAATGACTCCACTAGTGTGAACTGGACACGGTCAGAATTAACCTATAGAGTAAATTAATGAATAGAAACATTTTAATCGATAAAGCTTTTAAATGTTTAAACTGAACTGAGTATCTTCATCACATAATAATGATAATAACAATATATTCATTATTAAATAAAATGATTAAATCAAATTGAATAATTAAATCAAGTATCATTCGAATAAAATAAAGTATAATAAATAAAAAAGATAAAATTAAGTACAAGTAAATATAGGGATTCATAAAATACTACAGGAGACATAAAGTAAAATGTTGGACTATTCAGAAAAGAAATGTATTTCCTTATTGGTTCTTTCTATGTCTTCATTTGCATAAATTAATATTTTTATTTCTCAGTCCAATTGAGGAGAACAAGGTTAAATGTATAATTAAGGTAAAAGTAAATCAACTGAACATTTCCAGCAGCGTCCAGCAGGGGGCGTCGGTGACTTCGCCTCATCAGAGAGGATGGGGGAGAGGAAGGGGGAGAGGATGGGGGAGAGCTCCTCCATCCTCTCCCCCTTTCTCTCCCCCTTCCTCTCCCCCATCCTCCCTCAGGAAGGGAAGCGCCACACCCTGTCAGCCAATCAGTGCTCGGCTCCACCCTCTCCATCACATCATCTCTGTTTCCACGGTAACAGTACCCCCCCCCCCCCCCCATATCACCATACTGAAAGATGCCGCATCATCCTCCTCCTCCTCCTCGTCCCATCCCTCCGTCTCTCCATCCCTCTGAGCAGGAGCTAGTTTAGCTTTAGCCTCCCGTGAGTTAGCATCTCTCTCTCTCTCTCTCTCTCTCTCTGCAGTGTCAGAGGCTCCTCCCTCCATCTCTGCATCCGCCAACAATAACAGGAGAAGAAGAAGAAGAAGAAGAAGAAGGAGAGGAAGGAGAGAAGGATCTGCCCTGACGGAGGAGGAGGAGGAGAGATGTGGTAGGTACCGCTCCACCTGCTAACTCGATGCTAACGCACAGACATACAAAGGCAGAGGGAGAGGTGACTCCTATCCTCCCCCATCCTCCCTCTATCCTGCCTGTCTCTCCCCCTCTGTCTCTGCTGTAAACAGTGGCTGGTTTATCTTCTTCCTCCTCCTCTCCTCCTCTCCTCCTCTCCTCTCCTTCTCCTCTCCTCCTCTCTCCCTCTCCTTCTCCTCCTCCTCTGTTTTGGGTATCGATCTCTCCTGGATCTGATCAGTGTAAATATGATCATGTGACCATCATGTGACCACACCTACTCTGATCAGACTGGTCACGTGACCAGATGAGAGGATGAAACGTTCAGATTAACTGGAAACTTTCCTTTAGTTTCCTCTAGTGAACGACTGAATGTTTCCTCTAATGAATGAATGAATGTTTCCTCTAGTGAACGACTGAATGTTTCCTCTAATGAACGACTGAATGTTTCCTCTAGTGAACGACTGAATGTTTCCTCTAGTGAATGAATGAATGTTTCCTCTAGTGAACGACTGAATGTTTCCTCTAATGAACGACTGAATGTTTCCTCTAGTGAACGACTGAATGTTTCCTCTAATGAACGACTGAATGTTTCCTCTAGTGAACGAATGAATGTTTCCTCTAATGAACGACTGAATGTTTCCTCTAGTGAACGACTGAATGTTTCCTCTAGTGAATCAATGAATGTTTCCTCTAGTGAATCAATGAATGTTTCCTCTAATGAACGACTGAATGTTTCCTCTAGTGAATCAATGAATGTTTCCTCTAATGAACGACTGAATGTTTCCTCTAGTGAATCAATGAATGTTTCCTCTAATGAACGACTGAATGTTTCCTCTAGTGAATCAATGAATGTTTCCTCTAGTGAATGAATGAATGTTTCCTCTAGTGAACGACTGAATGTTTCCTCTAATGAATGAATGAATGTTTCCTCTAGTGAACGAATGAATGTTTCCTCTAATGAATGAATGAATGAATGTTTGCTCCAGTGAACCCCTGAATGTTTCCTCTAATGAACGACTGAATGTTTCCTCTAGTGAATGAATGATTCCTCTGATGAATGAATGTTTCCTCCAGTGAATGAATGAATGAGGACTGGACCTCCAGTCCCTGGCCACTTTATTAGGAACACCCGTGAACCAGATCCTGGTCTGAATCTGGTTTTTCTGTATTTTCTAGACCTACTGAACTGGCAGGTGTTCCTGTTTTTTTGGCCACCCCGTTTCTGCTATAAATGGAGACTTTAAACTCGTTAAACATGTTCATTTATTTATTGGAAGTTTTTCTAGTTCAAAGATTAAAACTTTTTTCTCAGATGTTGTTTCTCGATGGTTCAGACGTTTTATTTTCTTGTATTTTACCTTTTACAGAATTTATTCAAATCAAAATATAAAGAGAATTTCCTACAGTGTCAAAACATTAGGAACACATGTCAGTTCAGTAGTTTTACATCATTAGCTAAACCACGGCCTCTGAACAGGAACCTTCAGGAGTTATTACAACCTTCATGGAGACCAGATCTAGACCAGATCTAGACCAGATCCAGAGCTGGACTGGGTTCACTGTGATGATAAAGATACTGATGCTGGTTCCTCCTCCTCCTCCTCCTCCTCCTCCTCCTCCTCCGATGGTTGAGAGAGAGCAGGAAGCTGAAACCTGATCTTTAATGACTGAGAGGAAACAACATGGCGTCGATTCTGAGGCTGATTCTGATTCTGGTCTCAGAGGATCCAGACTGGGAGGGAAATGGAGAAGTTTTCCCAGCTGAACACTGATCATCACAAAATGTTTTCTATGTTTTTCACTTTTTCTGTCAGTGGTCATAATGTTGTGGCTGATCTAACCCTTCTGTTTACATCATTTTATTTCCTGCTTCTTCTTCTCTGGTCAGAAACAAAACTCCTCCTCTTCCTCCTCCTCCTCTTCCTCCTCCTCCTCCTCCTCCTCCTCCTCTGCTGCCTGTCATCCATTATTCATCTTGAAAGTCGCCGTTTAGTTTCCTGTAAAAGATTCATGACATCACGGCTACAGAGGGTCTGTGGGCGTGGCCAAAGATGGTGTCATGTCTCTTCCTGGTCTCTGTGGACTCTAGGTCCTGGTCTCTGTTGGCTCTAGGTCCTGGTCTCTGTTGGCTCTAGGTCTTGGTCTCTGTGGACTGTAGGTCCTGGTCTCTGTGGACTCTAGGTCCTGGTCTCTCGTCCCTCGTTGACCTCGTTAATCCTCGTTAGCTGCTCCTATGACATCATCGACACAGACTCACTGAAGAACATTCATTAGAGGAAACAGCCTAAAGTCTCCTCCCTCCATCCTGACCAGTGAGTCCAGGTACCTTCTAGACCACTTCCACCACGACTGAGAACCAGATCACAAAGCCAGGTCCACAAAGACCTGGATGAGGAGGAACTGGACTGGTCCTGACCCCCATAGAACCCCTGTGGGATGAACTAGATGTGGACTGTGAGCCAGACCTTCTCCTCACAGACCAGAGAGACCAGGACCACAGAGACCAGAGAGACCAGGACCAGAGAGACCACAGAGACCAGGACCACAGAGACCACAGAGACCAGGACCAGAGAGACCAGGACCAGAGAGACCACAGAGACCACAGAGACCAGGACCAGAGAGACCAGAGAGACCAGGACCAGAGAGACCACAGAGACCAGGACCACAGAGACCACAGAGACCAGGACCAGAGAGACCAGGACCAGAGAGACCACAGAGACCACAGAGACCAGGACCAGAGAGACCAGGACCAGAGAGACCAGAGAGACCAGGACCAGAGAGACCACAGAGACCAGGACCAGAGAGACCACAGAGACCAGAGAGACCAGGAGCAGAGAGACCAGGACCAGAGAGACCACAGAGACCAGGACCAGAGAGACCACAGAGACCAGGACCACAGAGACCACAGAGACCAGGACCAGAGAGACCAGAGAGACCAGGACCACAGAGACCAGGACCAGTGTTCACCTCAGGAGAAACAACCTGAAGACTGAGATTAACTTTAGTCACAGACTTTTCCTTCGTTTAGTTGTTTCTAGGCTTTGGTTTCAGTCCCAGTAGAGACCAGACTAGCTGCTCCATCTGAACCCATAACATCCTGGTTCCAGTCCCTCAGGACGGAGACATGACCTCAGAGCTGAACGAAAACCAGACACAAACAGAGAGAGTTCAGTACCAGGCTGTGACCCCCCCCCCCCCCCGTCCTCAGACAAACCCTCCACTGTCTCCACACACAGCACTGACTGTTACCATGCTGCTAACATGCTAACATGCTACCATGCTGCTACTATGCTGCTACCATGCTGCTAACATGCTGCTACCATGCTACTACCATGCTACTATGCTGTTACCATGCTGCTAACATGCTACCATGCTACTATGCTGCTACCATGCTGCTACCATGCTGCTAACATGCTAACATGCCACTATGCTGCTCATATGCCACTATGCTGCTAATATGCTAACATGCTGCTCACATGCTAACATGCTGCTAACATGCCACTATGCTGCTAAGATGCTACCATGCTGCTAACATGCTACTATGCTGCTAACATGCTACCATGCTACCATGCTGCTCACATGCTGCTATCATGGGTGGAGCATGAACACACACATTATCTGATGAAAACTCTGATTCAGTCTCATTATCTGTGCGTCTCAATAATAATGAAACTCTGACTCTTAACTTAAATTCTCCTGTTAGAGTCTGATTAAGGCAATAATTAGTTATTTCACGTGCATGTAAACGCACTGAGTCATTGTGTCACACACACATAGAACCAGTAGTAGTGTTGTTCTGACTGATCTGGATGGTCTGTTGTAGTACCAATGCCTGTTTTCCCCATTAGAACTACAAACATGGACGTCACTAACCTTCTATATTCTCTCTCTCTCTCTCCCTAGTTTCCTCTAATGAGACTCGCCCATCCAAGGACTCTCTCTCTCTCTCACTATGAGTGTTGTTGCTCTCTCGCCCATGGCCGCTGAGCCTCCCTCTCCGATGCTGACCTCCATCACCCCGACCCTGGACCCCGCCGCCTCCCCCTCCTCCCCCACTGACGCCTCCCCCGTCAGCCTGAATGTGGAGGGGGGCGGGGCCTCCTCTCTGGACCCCGGTCCCAGCCGAGGACCTGACCCGGACTCCAGCGGCAGGTACCGGATCCTCCTCCTCCTCCTCCTCCTCCTCCTCCTCCTCCTCTTCATCATCATCATATATCTGCCCCACCCTAATGGTTTGATTGGTTCTGTCCCCCCTGTCCTCCCTGTCCCCCCTCTGTCCCCCCTGTCCCCCCCCCCTGCCCCCCCCTGTCCCCCCCCGTCCTCCCTGTCCCCCCCCGTCCTCCCTGTCCCCTGTCTCCTCCAGGTCCAGGAAGCCTCCTCCTCTCCATACAGGAGCAGACTGGAAGGTCGTCCTCCACCTCCCAGAGATTGAGACGTGGCTGAGGACGGCGGGCGATCGAGTGACGCAGCTCTCTCACTCCGTGGGACAGGACGGAGACGGGAGACACGTGGACGTCCACCTGGTCCAGCTCAAGGTAGAACACATGACCACTGGTCACATGACCACATGATGAGGTCAGCTGACCTCTGCCTAAAAACTACATTTAATCTTTTTATGCAAACGATGAATTAAAAGTTTATCAGAGACTCATCGACTAAAAGAACAACCCCCCTCCTGCTCCTCCTCCTGCTCCTCCTCCTTCTCCTCCTGCTCCTCCTCCTCCTCCTTCTCCTTTTACTTCTCCTCCTTTTACTTCTCCTCCTCTTCCTCCTCATCTTCCTCCTTCTCGTCCTCCTCCTAAGTTAATCTAATGTTTCCAGTCCTGTAGCTGAGTCACTCCATGAGATCATCATCATTTACAGTTTCTCCTGGTCACATTACACAAGTGTGTGTGTGTGTGTGTATGTGTGTGTGTGTGTGTGTGTGTGTGTGTGTGTGTGTGTGTGTGTGTATGTGTGTGTGTGTGTGTGTGTGTGTGTGTGTGTGTGTGTATGTGTGTGTGTGTAGTCATGTGATCATCTCAGTTATGTTTCATCTACATTTTCACAGAAATTAAATTAAAGTGGTGAGATAATAGAGTTTATTGTCATTGTGGGGAAACAAGTGAATCCAGGTCAGTAGCTAAAAAATAAAACACAATCTGGACTAAAATAAATGGAACTGGTCCAGAGAAAAATCTGCATTTAAACTAAATGACCAATTAAACTATTGTCACATTTGTTTAAGATCAGGTTGAAAAGGTTCAAACATTTTATTGTTTCATGAAAACAAACGAGTAACCTTCCTGCTCCTGTTCCTGCTCCTCCTGCTCCTCCTCATGCTCCTCCTCCTCCTTAATCTCCTATACTACCATCTAATCTTTAAACATGTTATACTGCGATCTATGCTTCTCCTCCTCTTACCCCATCTCAGTCCTCTCCTCCTCCTCTACCTCAACAAATCTCATCCCCTACACTCCCTCTTCCTCTCCTCTCCTCCTCCTCCTCCTCCCTCCTTCCCTCCCTCCTCTCTCCTCTCCTCCTCCTCCTCCTCTCTCCTCCTCTCCTCCTCCTCCTCCTCCTCCTCCTCCTCCTCTCCTCTCCTCCTCTCCTCCTCTCTCCTCCTCTCTCCTTCTCCTCCTCCTCTCTCTCTCTCCTCCTCTCCTCTCTCCTCCTTCTCTTCTCTTCCTTCTCCTCCTCCTCCTTCTCCTCCTCCTCCTGCTCCTCCTCCTCCTGCTCCTCTTCTCCTCCTCCTCTTCCTCCTCCTCCTCCTCTTCTCTTCCTCCTCTTCTCTTCCTCCTTCTCCTCCTCCTCCTGCTCCTCTTCTCTTCCTCCTCCTCCTGCTCCTCTTCTCTTCCTCCTCCTCCTCCTCCTCCTCCTCCTCCTCCTCCTCCTCCTGCTCCTCCTCCTCCTCCTCCTCCTCTGCAGACATTTCCTTTCACTCTTTTACTCCACATCTCTCTGAGGGCTCAGACTTGGTTTGAGATTAGAGTTGAAATAATCCCCTGATGGTCATAATAATTTATAATGAGCTGCTCCAAACTGTTTCCAGTGTGATTCAACATTCAGACAGTTTTAAAGTGAAACCTGTCGCTCATGTGTCCAATGAGCCGTGGTTCTGGTGATATTCATCCAGCTTTCTAGTGGCTTAGTGACGTCACTGGGGTGGAACGTCTTGTTTGGTTTCAGACTTTCATTCTGGCTTCACTTATCTTCTTCTTCTTATTTCTTTTTTAATTCATTCATTCAGATTTAGAAAACTTTATTTGTGCCATTTAAGGCACAGATGAGCCACATGATGAGCAGGAACAAGTTCAGGGCTGCAGAATAGCGCCACCCTGAGGGCATTAGAGGAAATCCACTGGACATGACCTGGTCTCCCTGCAACTATTTGATTCAAACTGTTTTAGTGGTTCAGAGAGAGACCACTGGTCCAACACCTGAAGGAGCAGGTAACTAACCCCAACTAACCCCAACTAACCATAACTAACCATAACTGTCCATGGAGGATGTGAACACGACTGTGAGTGAAGAGACTAAAGCGTAAACAGGAATTCCAGTTATTATATATTTGTGTGTTATTGTAGAGGTAGTACAGGTAATAAATATATAAAATAACATAACCACGGGTCAGACGTCCATAACTGTCCCCGTATCCTCCCAAAGACCCGCCCCCTTATAAGCTAAGGTGCACGTCTCAGAGTTTCATTTAAGATCAGTTTAAATAAATAAATAAGTAGTGCATTTATTTATGCATTTATCTGCTTTGCAGGACATGATGTGGATCCTCTTCCTGTGCTGCATCTAGTTTCTCGTCCCAAAGACGAACTGGTTTATTATCCAGAGTTTCCACAACCTTGACAGTCGGTTCCTGCACCATCTTCCAGAAATGTTTTCATTCCTGCTTTCCCCTAAAAACACAAATAATTGACTCTGCATCTTCACAGAAAACCCAGGGCTGTGTAGGCTTCATCCTGGTTTCCTCCCATGAACTCCTCCTCCTCCTCCTCTATCTCTCCTCTTCCTGTAAACTTCTTCTACTGGTTGAACCTGTTGATTAGTTTGAGCACTGCTGCCCCCTAGTGACTGATTGAAGACACAGCGACTCTATTCCACCTCCTGTAGATAGATGTAATTCAGTAAAGTTCAGTTGAATGAAGGAATAAAAGGTCTGATTGTTCATGGTTTCCTTTAACTATCGGCTCGATGAGATGAGATGAGATGAGATGAGATGAGATGAGATGAGATGAGATGAGATGAGATGAGATGAGATGAGGTCATGTAGAAACTCATACTATTTATTTCTGTAGAGGAGTTTTCTCTTCCAGGACCTGAGCTCACATTTAGTGGAGTTTCCTCTGTCGCCTCGTCAGCTCTGTGATCGCCTACGTTGCTTCATCAGCTCTGTGATCGCCTACGTTGTTCTTCAGCTCTGTGATCGTCTACGTTGCTTCATCAGCTCTGTGATCGTCTACATTGTTCGTCAGCTCTGTGATCGTCTACGTTGCTTCATCAGCTCTGTGATCGTCTACGTTGTTCGTCAGCTCTGTGATCGTCTACATTGTTCGTCAGCTCTGTGATCGTCTACGTTGCCTTAGATTGTCACCAAAAATTCTTTCCTGACCTTAAACTCTGTCTGAAGCTTTAAAGAAGCTCATCAGCATCAGTGCAGCTGGTTCAAAACCAGCAGCTGCTCATGGATTCATGTTTCCTGACGTCAGTATCACTGATATGAAAAGAATCCTCCTCCTGGTATGAAGGGAGGGAGGAGGAGGAGAGGGAGGGAGGAGGAGGAGAGGGAGGGGAGGGAGGGGGTGGGGGGAGGAGGGGGAGAAGAAGGAGGGAGAGGGAGGAGAAGGAGAGGGAGGAGAAGGAGGGGGAGAAGAAGGAGGGGGAGAAGAAGGAGGGGGAGAAGAAGGAGGGGGAGGGAGGGAGGGACCAGGGACACACCAGACGTGTCCATGACTGAGTCTCAATGAAAATGTGTGTGTGTGTGTGGGGGGGGGGGTGTGAGGGGGGAGGTCAGTCCTAAAATAACCTCCCAACTGTTGCTGCCCCTCCCCTCCTGAGTACGACCCCCCAGGAGCAGGTGACAGTGTGTTGGTGTTGGTGGGTCAGTCGGTCAGTCAGCACATGGAGGCAGCAGCTCAGACCTGCACAATATAACTACAACTATAACTTTATAACTTTAACCTTTTATTTATGTTTAACTTTCACTTTTTAAACTTTTATTTATGTTTAACTTTCACTTTTTAAACTTTTATTTATGTTTAACTTTCACTTTTTAAACTTTTATTTGAATCTATTTTTTACTTGTGATTTCTGAGTTTGGATCAGAGAAGAGTCAGAGAGACGAGGAGACGAGGTAAGAAACTGAAGATTGAGCCAAGTCTGAGGAGGAACCAGAGATCAGAGTCTGAGAGGTTTTAGTTTCAACTGGAAGGTTGTGGAGGAACATAGAGGAACATAGAGGAACACAGAGGAACATAGAAGAACATAGAGGAACATAGAAGAACGTAGAGGAACACAGAGGAACATAGAAGAACATAGAAGAACGTAGAGGAACACAGAGGAACACAGAGGGACAAAGAGGGACAAAGAGGAACATAGAGGAACATAGAGAAACACAGAGGAACATAGAGGAACACAGAGGAACATAGAGGAACACAGATGAACGTAGAGGAACATAGAGGAACACAGAGGAACATAGAGGAACACAGAGGAACATGGAGGAACGTAGAGGAACATAGAGGAACACAGAGGAACATAGAGGAACATAGAGAAACACAGAGGAACATAGAGGAACACAGATGAACGTAGAGGAACACAGAGGAACACAGAGGGACAAAGAGGAACATAGAGGAGCGTAGAGGAACACAGAGGAACATAGAGGAACATAGAGAAACACAGAGGAACATAGAGGAACACAGAGGAACATAGAGGAACATAGAGGAACACAGAGGAACATAGAGGAACACAGAGGAACATAGAGGAACACAGAGGAACATGGAGGAACGTAGAGGAAGTGTTTGTTGTTGTCTCTCTGGAAGATCAGCCTCTGGAAACTCTTCTCTTCTTCTAAACGTTGCAGCGTCAGTGTTTGTTGTTGTTGTTGTTGTTGTTGTTCGTCTGCAGCCTTTGACCTGAGTGACTCCATGGATTGTGTTTAGATCATCTCCTACTAACATCCACATCACTGCATTTACACAGAACACATGTTCTTCTTTTATTCTGGCAGCTTTGATGAAGATCTCAACTAAATAACTACTAAACATCATTGTTAGTTCAAGTCTGATCTGATCCAGATCTTTTTTTAAATCCCTGGACCGACTCTGATACTGACCAGAGCATCTCTACAGGAAATAAAAGCCTCAATGTTCGAAATAAAGAAAGAGTTCAGGAAACGATGTGTTCAATGCTGCGTAGTTCTCCTGGATCTTTGGTTTTCCATGAGGTTCCTCCATGTGACGGTCGGGAGTAAATTAAACGTCCAGATGAGACGATGAGACTCTCCTTCTGGTTCTTCTTCTTCTGTTATTTGTGGTTCTTCTGGTTCTTCTTCTTCTTTTATTTGTGGTTCTTCTGGTTCTTCTTCTTCTTTTATTTGCGGATCTTCTTCTTCTTCTTCGTTTATTTGTGGTTCTTCTGGTTCTTCTTCTTCTTTTATTTGTGGTTCTTCTGGTTCTTCTTCTTTTATTTGTGGTTCTTCTGGTTCTTCTTCTTCTTTTATTTGTGGTTCTTCTGGTTCTTCTTCTTCTGTTATTTGCGGTAGCTTTGAGGCTCTGGAGTAGTTTAAATGTCCAGCTGAGAGGAACCGGCCGGAGCTCGTCCTGCTTTCACTGAAGCTCCCACTTTGAAACCATTACTGTAACACGTCTTTGTATCTGAGCTGCGTCGGCGTCTCTTTTCTCTTTGAAGCGGCTTCATTTAAATCCTCTTGGGGGGTGGGGGTGAGGGGGGGGCTCAGTATTTGATCTCCAAGGTAAAACAGGGCGCTGAGGAGTTGAAGGTTATTGGATGGAATGGGTGCGGATGAGGCCGAGCTGTCGCTGGCGGTTTGAGGCGGCCGGTCTGAGGCCCTTGATGTCGGCCGTGATGAGGGCGAGTCCGGATCGGAGCTGAAGCCCAGTCGACTGGTTTCAGATTGATTTCAGGCAATTAGAGACGTACGGAGCCCAGATTGACAGATCATGTCCTGGCTGGACGTGAGCCGAGTGCTAGATGTAAAAGAAAACAGCCCCTGATAGATGAATGTTGAACGTATACTTACTATGAATAAATGTATGAGTGAACATCACACACAGACTCAGGCCTTAATCAGCTGCCAGTCAAGTCACAGCGAAACGGAACCAGCGAAAAGAACCAAAGAAAGAATCTCCAGGGTTAAATAGAACTGGTCTCTGGTAGAACTGGTCTCTGTGTGGAACTGGTCTCTGATAGAACCGGTCTCTGTGTAGAACTGGTCTCTGGTAGAACCGGCCTCTGATAGAAGTGGTCTCTGATAGAACTGGTCTCTGATAGAACTGGTCTCTGTGTAGAACTGGTCTCTGATAGAACCGGTCTCTGGTAGTCCCCTAGCCGGTCTTTGTCTCAGTCCGGTCTTTGTCTAGAACCAGTATCCAGTAGCAGATGTTTGAGAAGCGGTTTAGATCTAGTTTGACCTGGTCCCTGGACCGAGCAGCTAGTCCTGGACAATGTCCCTGGTCCTGGTCCTGGCCCTGGCCCTGGTCCTGGTCATGGCCCTGGTCCTGGTCATGGCCCTGGACGTTGTCCCCGGTCCTGGCCCTGGTCCTGGTCATGGCCCTGGACGTTGTCCCCGGTCCTGGTCCTGGTCCTGGTCCTGGTCCTGGACGTTGTCCCTGGTCCTGGTCCTGGCCCTGGTCCTGGACGTTGTTCCCGGTCCTGGTCCTGGTCCTGGCCCTGGTCCTGGTCCTGGTCCTGGTCCTGGCGAGGGGAACATTTCTGAGTAAACTTGAGAAGAGGCAGCAGGTCATGAGGACGGAGCTCGAGCAGCTCGTTAGCTGCACCGACCTGAGATCCTGTAACAAACGAGTCTGGATGGATCCGGGGCAGCGGCGGCTAATTGATCCAGACGTCCTCTGTGAGGAGCCTGTGAGCACATTAGCATTTGAAAGCTGTGTGTGAATTATTGAAGCCTCTGAAAGACACCAGTGACACTTTCAGCTCAGTTTTAGGGCGACATGACAGCGCTTTGATGACGAAACCCGGGGTGTGTAGTCCGTTTTGTGCGTCCCTGAGCTGCGTGTTAATTAGGAGCCTCTAGAACTGCCCCCCCTTCCTCTCGGGGCTGGTCTTGATTTCCCTCCGGGGTGTTTTTGATGAGGCAGCTCGCGGCCGGGGTTCAGTTAGAGATTAGAGAGATGTATGAAACATACATTTTCCCCCAGATATCCTGACTGAGGCTCAGCTGGAGACACGTCTGAGCTCAACATGTTCATCATCTGGACTCTGTTTGTGTGTCTGTTTGTGTGTCTGTGTGTGTGTGTTTGTGTCTCTGTTTGTGTGAAGGGTAAAAAGTCACTAAAAACTACCATGGTGTCTAAAGATGAAGCTCAGCGTCTCCGTCTCAGAGCAGACGACCACAGTCCGGAGTGGGCGGAGTCATCGAAATACCATAGTATCGATACCACGCCCGGTATCGGTATCTGTATATTAGCTTAGATTTGCTTATGTTATCTTATATTAGCTTATTCTAGCTTATATTAGCTTATATTAGCTTATATTAGCATGGTCATTCATTGAAAGGCAGACTTGCACATTAGAAACAGTAGAGACATTACTGTCTGGTCATGTGACTGTACGGATATAGAGGAGGTGGAGGAGGAGGTGGAGGAGGAGATGGAGGAGTGCAGCAGCACCAGCAGCAGCAGCAGCAGTAGTAGTAGTTGTAGTTGTTGTGGTTGTTGGTGGTTGTTGTTGGTTGTTGTTATCAGGTGTTATTGTGTTTGTCCGGTTCAGTTTGTGAATGTTTGACCATCATGTTCTTGAAGACTAAAACCATCATGGGGTCTGATACCTGGTCCTAAAGTTCCTCCCATCTGGAACATGTTGTAGTAATGAGGATCTGGTCTCAGTCTGAGAGGAGGAAGGATCTGCTCATGTTCTGACTAGTGGATTAATCATCAGGTGTGTGAATAGTTTCCTGTTGTTTGTGTTGATGTTGTTTCTCCGTCTTGGTCAATTCTCTCTTGAAAAAAGAGATTTTTAATCTCAGTGGGACTTTTCTGGTTAAATAAATGTCCACTACCAGGAGAGGGTCTATCAGGGCCTGGTCCAGACCTGGCTCACCAACATGAAACTAGACCTGTTACAGTGGTGTCTGGTTTATTCTGGAGCAGAGCTCAGTAGGTCAGAGCGTTAGCATTAGCATTAGCCCAGCTAGCGGTGACCTACATTCTGACATGCCGCTGGGTGTTATGTTGTCCAGGCCGGTCTCCAGGGACCAGCGTGAGAATCTGTCTCCGCCTCTAATTATAGTCTGAACTCTGCAGAGACACAACACGATAGAAAACGATGCTGGTGCTCGATACGGAACCTATGAGGAACCTATAGTCCTGCAGAACCCGACCTACGTGGTCTACTCTGGTTTGACTCATCTCTACCTGGACCTGCTCTGCAACAGCTCCACCCAAACACTAGGGGGCGCTGTGTCTTTTTACCACTCGGATTCATTTTGTTTCTACTTCCTGCTTCACTTTTAACAATAGGAACAGGAGTCGTCCACATGTCTGAGTGTCCAAACCTCCTCAGTGACGCTGACCCCGTCTCTACTGGTCCAGAACCTTCAGTTAGAACATGACACTACCAAGAGGACCAGTCAGGTCCTTGGGAGGAGGATGTTAGCTATGATGCTAAGGTCTAACCAAACCTGCAATGCACGCGATGACGTATGCAGGAGGAAAACCTGTCTCTCACAGCGGGAGGTCCGACCCCGGACTTATGGAGATATAAAAGCACCAGAAGGATTTTTTAATGTGAAAGTGGCTCTAGATTCTTACAAGTGTCATCTTTTTGGAAGCTGTGGAAGTGGCCACCTAATGAACCCTCATGCTTCCTGCAGCATTAGTTAGCTCCCACTCGCTAACATTAGAAATAACACTTCAAATCAGATCAGATTCAGACAGAATGAAAGTCTTTCTCTCAGATCTGTGCATATTTACCAAAACTAGATCAAAACCTCAGTAATTTAAAATAAAGTCAGGTCACACAGACTGGTTAATTAGTTTAAATGGAGTGTGTGTGTGTGTGTGTGTGTGTGTGTGTGTGTGTGTGTGATCTGCAGGTTATTTGTGTCCAGAGTCCGTCTGTCTGTCCCTGAGGGTTTTACAGTATCTGGGTTTAGTTCCTGGACCTGGTCCCACATGGAGCTGACTCATGTTTAAAAGTAGAAACACTTCTGCTTTTCTCACATGCTGTTGTGTTATTTGTCGTGTCTTGTGTTATTTGTCGTGTCTTGTGTCTTCAGGACATCTGTGAGGACATCTCAGACCATGTGGAGCAGATTCATGCTCTGCTGGAGACAGAGTTCTCCCTGAAGCTTCTGTCCTACTCGGTCAACATCATCGTGGACATCAGGTCAGTGTCAGGTCTCAGTCGACTCATTATGTTCCAGAGCTGGACTGAGTCCTGTAGTTATACTATAGTTATACTGTAGTTATACTATAGTTATACTGTAGTTATACTGTATAGTAACTGTAGTATAACTATAGTATAACTACGGTGTTGGACCAGACTCTTTATGTCCATTTGTCCCGTGCTGTAGTTTTTATTCCACTTTTTCTACACTTCATGTTTAGCTGCGGCAGCGTAGCTTTGGAGGGAGGACGTTTCCGTCCTGTGTTCAGTCCTGTGTTCATGTTGCACCGTCAGACTTTGAGGAAACGTCTCCTAGTCCAGATGCTTTAGTCTCAGAGGAACCGTGACCCTGCTCTGATTAATGATGGTTCTACTGGTGCTTTCAGGACCGTCCAGCTGCTCTGGCACCAGCTCAGAGTCTCAGTCCTGGTCCTGAAGGAGCGTCTGCTCCAGGGTCTGCAGGACTCCAACGGAAACTTCACCCGGCAGACGGACATCCTGCAGGCCTTCAGCCAGGACCAGCACCAGGACCAGCACCAGGTCAGACCCAGACTCGTGCTCCCTCCTGCTGTGCGTTCTGTGCCCTGGGCTCTGACTGACAGGCTCAGGTTTCCCCCTGCAGGTCCGTCTGGAGGCTCTGACCGAGGTGGATGACTGTGGTCAGCTGACCATCCGCTGCAGCCAGGACTACTTCTCTCTGGACTGCGGCATCACTGCCTTCGAGCTGAGCGACTACAGTCCCAGCGACGACCTCGAGGCCCCGGAGCCGCGGCCCTCGGAGCCCGACCCCTCCAGGTACCCGGACCAGGAACCAGGATCCCTGCCAGACCTCTCCCCGGCCCCTGACTCCACAGACCATCCTCCAGGTTCATTACCCACGATGCAGAAGCGGCACCTGCAGGGGGTCAGCCTCAGCACCGAGGTGTCCCCCACTCAGCCGTCCCTCCCCAAGAGAGCTGCCCTGTTCTCAGCCATGGTGGAGGCCTCCAGGGGGGGCGTGGGGAAGCCCAACCCGCTCTCCGGGCTCCAGATCCAGGCCGAGCTGAGCCGCAGTACCCCGTCTCTGGTGGATCCTCCGGACCGCTCCAAGTTCTGGTTGGAACTGGACTCAGTTTATCCAGAGAACGTTTCACAGTCCTACGAGAGTCTGCAGGTTGGTTCTAGTTCCTCTGCTGGACCAGGTTTTATCCTAAACCTTCAGGGTCCAGCTGATCATAAACCAAACCTTTACTTACTGCAGCCGCTTGGTTCAGGAACAAATCAGAGAACCCAGAGAACCTCCTTTAAATCTCCTGGTCTTAACTGAGTCTAGATTCTAAGTGTTTTATTGTTTTTTATTAACTTAATGCTTCTGTTTTTAGAAATAAATGATATTATTATTATTATTATTATTGAACAGGCGTTTCTGCATGTTGCATTAAAACATGTCAGAACACAAAGCATCGTTTTCCATAATCTGTGGTAGAAAATAACAGTAGACGGTTCTACAGGTGGCTCTTAATAAAACCAGACTCCAGCAGGACCCTGGTGTTCGATTAGATTAGATTAGATTAGATTAGATTAGATCAGATCAGATTAGATTAGATTAGATTAGATTGATCTGTTCTGTCATTCCTCATGAACATGCAGCAGACATAGTGTGTAGGTATATAAGAGGGACGGTACCAGCTGGTTTAAAGCATATGGACATTATTTACATGTGGAAAGTACAGGTGAGGCCATAAATGAACGTATTGTACAGACGGATTAAACGTTAGTCGACTATAAAGAGGAATCATCATTTACTCTGGAGGAAGAGGACAGATGATAAACTAGTGGATTTAAATACAGATGAAGTTCTGTGTTTTTCGTTGATGCTAATGAGCTGCTCTCTCAGCTCTTCTCCTCTCCCTGGTTATTCCAGGTGGTGGATGTGAGCTCCAGACATGGAGGGTTCTCAGAGGGGAGCGTCCAGACGCCGCCGTCCCATCAGAGGAGCTCATCTGGGGCCGAACCCGCCGCCGCCGCCCCCCGGCTCCTCCAGGGCCCCGGGACTCAGGACGAAACCAACCAAACGCAGAGGATGAAGACGAAGACTCTCGCCCACAGCGAGGAGGACTCTGACTCCTCGCTGCCCTCCCCCATGAGGGAGCAGCTCCTCTCCTCAGACCTGGAGGCGTCTGGGGAGGAGTCGGACCCCCGACCTCCCCCCGGCAGGACGGCGGTGTGGATCGTGAAGAGGCAGAAGGTGAAAGATTATTTCTCCTCTTCACGCTGAGTGAAAACAATCAGGACGGATCATTTCCAGAAAGTTTGTTTTCACCACAGTTAACAAACGTCTTAAAGGATCCTTCTCATTTCTTCTGTCAATGCAGTTCAACCTGTTCTGAGCCTTAGTTCACATTTAGAGATGAAGAGGAGCCTCTTTATCTTTTCACGAGCTTTAACAATGATCATCTGACTAAGTTACAAAAACTTTAAGGTTTACACTTTGTGTAATGTTGTCTCGTGCTACACGTCAGTTATTGCTGTACTAAATCTCCGCTCTCATATGCTGCTCCTGCCTTATTACCTGTGCAGTAACTGAGCCTCCATGTTGCTCCTCTGGGATAAATCGGGTGTTTTCTGACTCTGACTGAACGTTGTCCTCTGCCAGGCCGCCCCGTCTGCAGCCAGCCCAGACCGGGAGCACTGGTACGGGTCCGAGGAGTTCCTGGCTCTGCCGGCTCAGCTCCGTAAAACAGAGATGCTCGCTGTGAAGCTGGAGAGTCTGACTCAGTCCATCCCACCGGTTAGTCAGCGTGGAGCTGGAGATGCTTCGGGTCCTGAACTCTACAGAAATTGATTTTGTTGAACCTTTCAGAGACCAGAGGACTCGACCCAGGAGGCTCTGCAGGACGTAGACGACTGGGACCTGACAGAGCTGAACCCAGACTGGGACGTAGGGGAGGACGCTGCTCTGCCATCTCTGGTACGAGCACGTAATTTTTCTTTTGATGAGTGATGTCAACATGAACGTCTAGAGAGATAGTGAGCTAGTAGAGTTAGCGTCACCAAGCTGCTAATATGTGTCCACTCCTGCAGCCACTGTTCACTGGGAGACACTGTTCTCAATAAGAAGCGTCAGCTCTCCTCTGGTTGGACAATGTCCACAAGTTAGTTTGTCTCCGTAGCAACAGGGACACATTAATGTGGACACATGATGGACAAAAAAAGACGTTCAGTGCAGATATATTCTCTTCTTCCTGGAGTCTGTTCATCATCAACAATGAAACGAATCAATAGAGATTAAACATGAAGGAGGTTTAATCTGATTAATAGAATTAATCCACATCAACCTGAGATTAATCTGATTAATCCTTGAATCCTTTAACAGCTCTGGTTTCAACAGATGATCCTCTGAATGTTCCTCATCATGACCTTCTCTCCTCCTCTCAGCTTCCTCCCAGACGTCCCCTGGTCGGACGCTTTAGCCCCGCCTCCTCCAGCGACATCGCGCCCTCACTGGACGAGAGCCTGGAGTCCGGCCGGCTGAGTGACCTGCAGTCCGAGGAGGAGGAGGAGGAAGGTCGTAAGTCTGCGGACGCTCGCCTCCAGCCGACGGCGGTGACCACGACGACGGTGGACGGACGTCGATGTGCGTCTCTGGTGCAGCAGCTTCTGGAGGACGTTCAGAGTCAGGACAAAGACTCCGACATCTGGAGGAAGATCGAGGTACGTGGGGGCGGCGCTGAGGTCTCTCTGATCCTTCCTCTTCCTCTTCCTCTTCCTCCTCTTCTTTGCTGATGATTCCAACATGTGCAGGGACGTCCCTCCCTCATGTTAAATGTCCTAGAGTCGGTCCCTGTAGCTTCTTCAGTAGCTTCCAGTGAATGTTTCTTCCAGTCAGAGTTAATGTGGAGAGATGAGCTCGTACCTTATGTTCCAGCGCCGCCATAAACTAAGATCAGTCTCCAGGAAACTTTTCTCTTCTTCTAAACTTTGCAGCGTTCAGTGTTTGTTGTTGTTCGTCTGCAGCCTTTGACCTGAGCGTCTCCATGGATTGTGTTTAGATCATCTCCTACTAACATCCACATCACTGCATGGGTTCACACTGGGTTCTGGTTCTGGTTCGTAGTGTCTAAAATAAATACTGATCCTGATCCTGATCCTGATCATGGTGGGACGTTGTTTGAGTGGTTTTAGGACGTTGTGATGCTTCTGAAAACACCTCAGTTCAGTTTTATGTGCGGAGGAAAACGAGGAGATTAATTAGAGCAGAGTGAGACGTGTTTGTGCAGAAAAGCCCAGAGTTCATTCGTTTCTCTGCAGCCTTCGTGCTAATCCTGCAGCGAGCTCTGATCTCGATCTGAACCATGAAATAAATTCCTGAACTTTCTTCCTGTCAGAGGACGATGTCTTGACGTATTGGACGTCTGGTATCGGGATCGTCCCGTGGCCCCCGTTAATTCATCACCTCGCTCTAAAGGTCACGTTTGATTGGCAGGCGGATTATTGATGAGGCTGCCCGGTGAACTAATCCGTCATATGTGTCATATCGAGTACGGTGAAATGTCAATAGCTCTGGGGACCGAGCCTCACGTTTGATCGGCTCCTTCAAGCAGCAACGTGCTTTTAGTTTAATTTATTTCATGTTATTCTGCTTTTACCTGTCTCTGAACACGTTGATTCTCCCAGAGACGATACCTTCAGTTTTACATGGTGTTAGCTTAGCTTAGCATTCTAGTGGGAAGCTGTTAAACACTGCTGGCATGGAAGAAGGTGAATATAAAGGACATAAATGTCCCTGTAGAGGACAGTTGGTCTTCTTCCTCTTCTTCATGGTGTCTGGTGGTAGGAACCAAAGTGGTGGACAGCGTTTCCTTCAGGGAAACATTTTTGGGGGGACACTTTCAGGTGACTCTCGGTTCAGACGTTGGCTTCATTCAGACTCGCTCTGTTTCTCTGTGGACAGTCACAGCTCCTCCTGTTAAAATAAAGAGTTTTATATCTGAACTCATTCAGCTCCACATAAATGAAACACACGTCCATAAATGAGCATCAGGACGAGGAAGAGAGACGACACCTCTCATCCCTCTCTGCTCTGGCTAATTAGCTGATTAGCTGCTTAATTAGCAGCATGTAATCATGGCAATGGATGAGCTGCTTAATTGAGGAAGTGAAGAGAGGAGAAGGAGGAGGAGGAGGAGGAGGAGGAGGAGGACATTCAGTCTCTGCTGAATTCATCCAGAGCAGCCGAAGCAAAGAGGAGTTGAATCCAGGAGAAGTGATGAGAGGAGGATTCAGTGTCTGATCTGAAGACGTGCGACCGTTAGAATAAATGAATCAGCTGCTTCAGAGACTTCGCTCTCAGGTTTCCTCCAAACTAACGTCCTCGTAGGTTCACAGGTCGGTGGCATCAGCTCCAGTTTCTCCTCTTTCACGAGTTTTTAATAAACGTGTTGACACAAAAAAAAAAATTAAAAAATTAAAAATCTGTGTCGGTCCAGATACAAATAGTACATAAAGAGTATTTCATATATTTATTTTATTTATTTATTTATTTGCACCATAAAAAAAGACAATTACAAGGAAAAACAACAGAAACTGAACGAGTATAATGATGCAGGACAGGTCATAAAAACCATCTCCCCCAAAAATAACAACAACGAGAGAAAGCAACAACAAACAACAACAAAAAGTGTCATTTCATAGCAGACACAAAAAGTCTGAACTGAAAACATGGTTGTGTATAAATGTAAAATAATTGTAATTGCGTGTGAAGAGGTAAAGATCCACAGACTCTACTGGAAAAGAAACTATCAGGCGTCTGGATTTATCTGAACGTTACTGAGGGATGAAGATGATTTAACTACATCCAGAGTGAGTGTAGGACGTTTAGTGACGTTTATCAGTGCGTCTTGTGTTGTAAGAATGGACCTGAGAGTTAAATGAAAAGAATCGAGAAGTGAGAAAGATGAATATATTTATAAATAAATATGAAGCGTATTAATACATTAGACTAAATATATATGAAGTAAGAACAGACGGATGGAGACAAATAGTTTGAGCAGGTGGTTAATCTGACACATGTCTTTGTGTGATTAATAATTCCTGTAAATTAGAAGGAAAAGTTCTGGCCCAGACAATATTACAATAACTCCGACTATAATACAGTATATTTACTACACATATATGAAACTACACATTTCTCTGATGATACCAGGAGATTTTAATACTTTGTTATTGACATGTTTAATATGTTCAAGCATAATAACCTCTCATTAATTAATACCCCTATAAATTTAACCAAACCTGGGTAATATCATCATCCCAGTAATGATCTCAGCACTGGATTTACAATATTTTTTATTTTTTCCAGTAAATATGATAAAATTAGTGTTTCTTTTACATTTAATGTCAGTTTATTTATCTGTAACCATTCAGAAAATTTAATTATGCCCGAACTGGCTTCACTAATTAAAGATTCAAAGTGACTGTGAGTCAAAATCAAATTATTGGTTTTGGTCGCGTAGTGGAAGAAACAGAGCGAGGTCATTAATGTACACAAGGAACAATAACGTATACTAAGAGTATTTCATATGTATAAAGAGTATTTCACATATATAAAGAGTATTTCATATATAAAGAGTATTTCATATATAAAGAGTATTTCATATATATAAAGAGTATTTCATATATATAGAGTATTTCACATATAAAGAGTATTTCATATATGAGATCCAGCCTAAGCGAGTGAGTCTGGGCGAGATGAAATCGAGGGCGACTCTCTCCATGTGTGAGATGGTTTTAAGCAGGAAGACCTCAGCATCACTATGGTTTAAATTAAGACTTAGAAGAATAAATGTGATAATGTTATGGACAGATGTCAGATCTCTGACTGTTTGATGTGTTTAGTTCATTAAATAAACGGATCTGCAGCTCATTCACATCCAGTAGAAAATAAAGAGGTGCCTGTAGGTGGACAGGTGTCGTTTCTGAGGACGTGTTCAGTCCTAAAACATTTACTAACTTCACACACAAACTCTTCTCATTCACTCTGGTCATTTGGTTCTTTTTTCTTCAGTTTTGAGAGTTGATGGTTGATCTGATTACTGTGATCTGATTATTATGATCTGATAATCTGATTACTATGATCTGATTATTATAATCTAATTACTATGATCTGATTATTATGATCTGATTATTATGATCTGATAATCTGATTACTATGATCTGATTACTGTGATCTGATTATTATGATCTGATAATCTGATTACTATGATCTGATTATTATGATCTGATTATCTGATTATCATAATCTGATTACTATGATCTGATTACTGTGATCTGATTATTATGATCTGATTATTATGATCTGATAATCTGATTACTATGATCTGATTATTATGATCTGATTATCTGATTATCATAATCTGATTACTATGATCTGATTATTATGATCTGATTATTATGATTATTTTCCTGTTGAGATAAATAAAGTCTAGTGAAGGTTCTACACATAATAAGCACAGTACGGCCATTGTAGTGACTGTTAGCTTAGCATTGATATGTAGCATGTAGCCTTGGTGACTGTTAGCTTAGCATAGATATATAGCATGTAGCATGTAGCTTTGGTGGCTGTTAGCTTAGCATTGATATGTAGCATATGTAGATTTGTGATGTTTCTAGAAACTCTGGATCCAGGTCTGGGTCCAGATCTGGGTCCAGGTCTGGGTCCAGGTCTAGTCCAGATCTGGGTCCAGGTCTAGTCCAGGTCTAGTTCAGATCTGGGTCCCGTAGCTCCACCGTGTATTCGCTTAGAGTTTCTGATGAATGTAAACATTAATATACATCGAGAGGAACTGTGAGGGAGGTGAGGAGGTGAGGAGACGAGGAGGTGAGGAGGTGAGGAGGAGCAGGGAGAGGGAGTCCATCGTGTCCTTTGTCTCTGGCGTCCTCAGTGGGAGCTGTCTCTGTGTCCCGTCTACGAGCTGTGGGAGACAGACACACAACAGACTCACATCGACAACTGTCTGATTGGCCCAGAGGGGGGGCTGTTATTCTCTCC
>NC_061786.1:23976973-23984473 GCF_022458985.1 Mugil cephalus | reverse complement strand
TGAATATAAATATGATACTTTTATATATTATAAATATAAACATAGAAATATAAATATTATTATAATAATATTGTCATTCAGAGCTCGACACCAGACAAACATTTGAATGAATTTATGTTTCACTGACTGAACACTGAATAAAATGCGGAAACAATAATAAAAAACAGCAGAATAAAATGAAGTATTTACATGTAAGTTGACCACAGCTCTATAAATTATAAATAGCTGATAATTCTGAGCTGAACTAGTTTGATAAAGACATGGAAACAACGTGTAGATGCTGACCTCCACTCAGCAGGAGGCGCTGCACACAGAGAGATGTAATATAATGTTAATGAATCATTTCTTAGATAAGTTTTAGTTTATAATGTGATGCTCGAAGAACGGGATGTGACACGATGGCGGCCACTGGTTGCCATGACAACCGCTCCTCCTCCTCCATCTCTGATCTCATTGATCAGGTTTGGGTTCTATTGATCAGATAAATACAGTCGGAGCTTTTGTTCTTTGATTCTCTTGTAGCTGTAACAGATTAAATCCTTCCTCTTTAATCCCAGTGGCTCCTCCAACAGATTTTAATTCAGTGAAGAAGGAAAAGATGAAGGTAAAGAACGTTTTAAAAAAGTCTCTTCACAGTGTAGTTGTGTATTTACTAATTATTCCAGTATTTGATTTGTGGGATGCTAATGAAGCGACATGTCTCCGTGCGTGTGCAGCAGTGACGTTAATCTTCTTGAACGTAGTGTAGAATATGTAGTGAAGCAGGTTCATGGGAACAGATCTGCTCTGAAAACACAACCTTCCTCCTGAAGCCAAGAACACACACAAATAAGAAGCACTTTGACAATTACTCACAATCTTTATAGCAAACATATGGACCACACACACACACACACACACACACATGCATTGTGTATTATTTGCATACATTTGCATGTTCCCAGACAGATTTCCAAATCAGCATCTCCACATTCGTCCCTGCAGAACAACGTCACACACACACAGACACACACATGCAGAGTATTTACTTGTGCGTTTGTTGGTTTGTTTACATGTGTTGACTTTGTTGTGCGTGCCAGCAGCGCTAGCGTTAGCTTCAATTAGAATCCCCGACTCTTAATTGGCGCGTCGTGTTAAATAAAGCAGGAGAGGATGAGAGAGCATCTCTAATAGGACTTTGAACTGCTGCTCTGTTGATAGCATGTTAGCTAACGGACGGGTGTGTGTGTTTGTGTCGATAGTCACACTCTGAGTTTTTACTTATCGCTCTGAGTTTGTTGCACCAGGTTCTGTCTTTTCCTTTGAAAAACGTTTAGGAGGAAGCCGAGTAAATTCAGATATAACGACGACAAGAGGAATCACTGTAGACAAATAATAATAATCAGATTAAATATAATGATAATAATACGTTTTTTAATGTCATTGTGGTGAAAAACAACAAAATTGTTTGGTAGCTCTTTGGTTCGCAATAAAAGAAATAAAAACTATCACAGCTATACACAATAAAATACAGTATATACAATAAAAGCACACAGTAGCACAGAAATGAATAATAATAATAATCAGATTAAATCCTTCCTCTTTAATCCCAGTGGCTCCTCCAACAGATTTTAATTCATTAATGAGAAAAAAGATGAATTTAAAAAAGTCTGTGCAGCAGTGACGTTAATCTTCTTGAACGTAGTGTAGAATATGTAGTGAAGCAGGTTCATGGGAACAGATCTGCTCTGAAAACACAGTGAGCTCCAGGGCAGCACAGCGGACGCAGACGAGCTTCTCTCCGGGTTGAATCTTTGGTCCAGCTGGCGTGGTGAGGCTGTGTGTTTGTGTTGTCTGTACATATATATTTAGTTATATATGTGTGTGTGTGTGTGTTGAGGACGCGTGGAGTGAATGAGTGCAGGTCTTTCCGGAACCCCGGGGAGATCAATGAGGCGAGAGGACGCTAACACTCACACAGGCTGCTCTTTGTACGGTGCTAAGAGATGGCGGCCAATGAAAGGCCTATTGATTGGGTCTGATGGGCGATCCAGGCCTTTGAATCCCATTACCAGCAGCAACACACTACTGGGAGAGAGGAGGGGGGAGACGGGGGAGAGGGGGGAGAGGGGGAGGCCCTGGGTCTGTAGATCTGACTCTAGCCTCTCTCTGAACTGTTGAGTCCAGTCAACATTTACTCAGAAGCACATGATTTATGTCTTAGCGTGAGACGGTAATAAATCAATTAACATCAGAGCTCTGATTAGTTTATAATAATCTGATTAGTCCAAGAAGAAACCTGCAGTTCCTCTGTTGTCCACTTGAGGCTCCACCAGTGTGTCTCCTCTATAGACTGTATAGAAATATGGATGCCACATCTCCACTTCCTCCCGTTATTCAAACTGATGCTAGTAGTAGTCAGTACGATCCAAGGTGGAGCCACAATATTGATGCCCCGCCCACATTTCACAGCTTCACTGGTGTTTTCATTTAATTAATACTACGTTCTGCTCTATCGCCAACAGTTACAAGGAAATGTTGGATTATACACTAAACTTATTATTTAATTTTTATTTTTACAACTCCCTATTGGTCAACTAGTGGTCGCCATTATGTCACATCCTGTTTCTATATCAACAAATAAAGAACTAAAACAAAGCTTATCCAAAAAAGAAATGACCCTTGAACATTCATTAACATTATATTAACCACCTGAAATGACTGAAACCATCCTTGAAAATATTTGACATGTATTTTAGTGTTTCAGTTTGATCCAAGCCCCGCCCACTAACATATACTGCAACCAGCCACCAGTGGGAGCTCTACTTACTTTGGCTTCACTTTAGTTGACCAGTTCTTTCTTTATATACAGTCTATGGTCAGTCTCCATAGACCTCCATGTTAAACCAACATGTCTCCATCCTAAACAGTTCTGGTGTCTAGAGATAATTCCTCTGTGCATGATGAATGCTTCCAGACCTCTAGAACAGTTTAAATCAGATCAATAAAGGGGGTGTGGTCTGTTTGATTGACAGGCTGATTCATATAAAGGTAGAAATAATTATAGCTGGATGTCATCTGCATAGCGACTGACATTTACTCAGTGTTTTCCAGTAACATTTCCTCAAAAATGTAAAAAATATCGGTCCCAGGACAGAACCCTGTGGAACTCCAGGACTCAGTTTTGCCTCTGATCCACCATGGAGGTGGATCCAGACGTTACAACCGGAGAAATTAAGTTTTGCTGCCATGTGTAGACAAGTTTCTGCTCCTCTGTTCAGATGATTGAAGATAATGAGACAAACACATGAAGTCAGATCTATTCACTCAGGAAACGTTTTGTTTTCAGTACAAAAAGAAAAGAGAGAGAGAATGAAACAGTGGAGACAAAAGGAGGAGAAGGAGGAGGGTTTAAAGAAAGAAGAGAGAAAGGATTAAACTGAGTGAATGGATGAAACACAAGAGGGAGGGAAGGAGTGAAAACAGAGAGGTGGATTTTATTGCTTCATATAAAATGTGATGAAAGTGTCTCGGTCCTCAGGGAGTCCAGACTCTCTCTGCTCTGAACGAATGGAAACAATCTGATGACATCTACAAAGACAATAGAAACAGTAACAACAACAGTAATGGAAAAAACAGATGACTGGTGAATATTAAGTCTCTCCCTCCGTGTATTTTGTGAAAATAAACAGTTTATATTCATATTTGAAGTGATTCACTCCTGGACGTGGTTTAAGATCTGGATTCAGACTGGTCCAGAGTTTTAACCCAGTAACTGATGTAGAGAAGCTTCTCGTTTTTGAGCCCTACGACTCTTTAATGAAACATTTTCTGTATATTGTATGGAAATAGGTTGTTTCCTGCGTTCTACCTGAATATCACTGGTAGAAGTCACACAGTCTCATTAAGTAGTTTAGATTGTATGAATAATGTGTTGGTGTGGTGTTAAGAACTAATGGAACTAATGCAAACCTCTATGCCAAAGATTAATATGGTGATATTAGTGAACAGTATGAATATGACTGTCATTACCCCTAGAAATTTAATTTCATGAACCCGTTCTATATTAACACGCTCTATATGAACTCATGCATGTTTTTTAAGTCTATTCTTACAAAATACTATGAACTGTGTTTTGCTCAGGTTCAGTGAGAGTTTTTATTTTACCAAATGTGACATGATGTGATTTCGTTCTTTAGTTGCTGTCAGTCATCAACACAGCCTGTAGTAGTTGTGTTATCAGCAAACAAAATTAATTTCAATAGTTGTGATGTATCATTAATGTAGGAGATGGATAGTTTTTGGGCCGAGCACTGAGCCTTGAGGAACTCCACAGACAACGTCCAAACATGATGACCTCACAAACTGTTTTTAAATAACGTCCAGTTTACTGATGGTTTCATGGTTTAAAGTGTCAGATGCTTATGACAGATGAAAGGTGGATGGATGTTTTATTTGTCCTTCACAGGAAAATAGTTTCCAGAGTCCGTACAGGCCCAAGAATAAAACACATCATTCCACAAAACAAAATCAAACACATGTCACATGTGTCCTCCCACAACATCCAGACAGTGATTCACCATATGGACACAACACGCACACATACCCAACTAATAACTAACAGCTAACACACGGCTGTGTCTTCAGAGATCAGTTGCGTTATGACACGTTTGCTGCATTTAGCTTTGTTTCCGGTGTGTGACCTGTAGCTGCCACCAGGAGGAATCATTATGTTAAGACTTCGTCAGTGTGAGACCGGTTCCACCTGAGTCTGTGCGGAGCAGTTTGAAACTGAGTGAAATGATGAAACACAAGAGGGAGGGAAGGAGTGAAACCAGAGAGGCGGATTTTATTGCTTTTTGTAAAACGTGATGAAACTGTCTCGGTCCTCAGGGAGTCCAGACTCTCTCTGGTCTGAACGAATGGAAACGATCTGATCTTCATTATTACAGAGACTCTTTGATCAGATCATGTGAGCGTCAATGTCAAACCTCAGCGTCCTCTCCTCTCCGCCTCTTAGCGTCGCGCTAATGTGCCAGTGCTAACAGCTAAATGATATTAGGTGGGCTCCTGAAGCTCCGGGCTAATATGCTAATGCTAACAGGTAATCTGATCAGCCAGGCTTTGAAGCCGCTCCTCTCTCAACCCGCTGTGTGTATGTTAATCAGAGTTACAACCTTCAAGGCTTCAAAGCTCCTCAAATCCACCTGAATCTGTTAACAGGCTAAGGACGGGAGGAAGGAGGGAGAGGAGGGGGGGAGGAAGGAAGGAAGGATGGAAGGAAAGAAGGATGGAAGGAAGGAAAGAAGGAAGGAAGGGAGGGAGGGAGGAAAGAGGGAAGTCGGTTCCTCTAGTCGTCTCATGCAGCCTCTGGTTCTTGTTGCCGTGTGATGAACACTGAGCGTCTCCGTCGTTCTTATCGAGCTGTGATTGATGCTGCCATCGATTCTATTCTCTCCGTATATTAAACGGAGGGAAACTGAGGCGCTGAAATACTGAAATACGATCTCTCTGCGATAGCCCGGCTAATCTGCACAACCTAATTCAGTGGTGGGAGGGGCCAGTCACGCTGTGTTTTCTGTAGCGCTGATAGATGTATTTTATGTTTATTAGCTGTGAGCTATTTCACCAGCTTATCTGGAAATGAAGTGGGGGCAGAGTCTGTAAAATTACTCAATCAGCCGTGAGATGTGGAGTCATTTAGGAGGTTTGCAGCAGGGCGGTAATGACGGCAGGACGCAGCCAGTCATGTTTTATTTGGATAATGTTGATGTATGAGTGTGTTTCTGGTTCCACTGAACAACACATGATGTTTTATTGTTTATCTCGATCTGTGGAGAGAAGACGACCAAGACCTGGGTCTGGACCAAGACCTGGGTCTGGACCAGACCTGGTTCACGTCCTTAAAGTCCTCGGCCCGTCCATCCATCCATTCATCCATCCATCCATCCATCCATTCATCCATCATCCATCCATCCATTCATCCATCATCCATCCATCCATCCATCCATCCATCCATCCATCCATCCATCCATCCATCCATCCATCTTTACCAATTTTAGCATCTTTAATTCCCATTCCACTCTCTGTGTAAAATGTCAGAGTGCCGTTATTTTTTGTATATTTTGGATATTCTTTTAAATTTAATGTTTTTTATTTTTCTTGTATTTATTCTTGTTTAATTCTGAGCTACTGGAAAGGAAAGGAAATAGGAAGGAAATAAACCATGTTTTATCTCTGATCTGATTTAATATAATCTGAAGTTTGGCTCATGTGAGTCTGGTTCCTGATCAGACTGTTGAACATCTGGGCCGATCAGTTTGTTCAGACGTTGTCTCTGAACGTGGAGGAGGATTTATTTGAATTTATTTTAGTAGTTTAACGTGTGGATGACGACGGCCTCCGTTTGTTTCAGAGTTTCAAACTGAACGTGGACGACCACGGAGCTCTGAAGGAGAGAATAATGGAGGACGGCAAAGAGCTGCTCGCCACCATCACCTCCCACCAATCAGGTTGGTCCTCAGCCGGCCTCCCCATTCATTATTAATATGTGGATTAACAGAGTGACCTTCAGAGAGGAGGGATCATATGAATATCACCAAAAGAGACACAGAATGAGAATGAGGAGGAGGAGAAGCCTAGCAGGGAGGGAGACTCACTCAATATGACTGAATATAAACCAAAGACACATCCCGTGGTGGTGGAGGAGAAGATGTTAGTCTGGTGGAGGAGAAGATGTTAGTCTGGTGGAGAAGATGTTAGTCTGGTGGAGGAGATGTTAGTCTGGTGGAGAAGATGTTAGTCTGGTGGAGGAGATGTTAGTCTGGTGGAGGAGATGTTAGTCTGGAGGAGGAGATGTTAGTCTGGTGGAGGAGGAGATGTTAGTCTGGAGGAGAAGGGTCAAATCATTGGCTGCATCAAGCAGAGGAAACATCTAGAAACTACTGAAACTGGCTTAAGAAGCCTCCAGGTTCAGAGGTCAGCTGACTCCCTGAATACACTGAGGGAGCAGGTTCTTCCATCCATGGAGTTTTTCTTCCATATTCACCAGAATTCATGGGGCTTAGAGAGAGAAAGAGGTTCAGGGAGCATGAGACCAGACCAGAGTCCAGACCTGAACCCAGAGAGAAGGTTTGGGACGAGCTGGAGACTCAGACTCTGACATCATCAATACAAGATCTGAAATAAAAACACTGGATGGAAGAAACCTGGAGACACTGGAGGAGCTTCTGATTGAACCAATGGAGTCAAAGCTGGAGGAGCTCCGCCCACAGACTAGAGGGGAGGAGCTCCGCTCACAGACTAGAGGGGAGGAGCTCCACCCACAGACTAGAGGGGAGGAGCTCCACCCACAGATTAGAGGGGAGGAGCTCCGCCCACAGACTAGAGGAGGAGCTCCACAGACTAGAGGAGAGGAGCTACGCTCACAGACTAGAGGGGAGGAGCTCCACCCACAGACTAGAGGAGGAGCTCCGCCCACAGACTAGAGAGGAGGAGCTCTGCTCACAGACTAGAGGGGAG
>NC_061786.1:23954473-23969473 GCF_022458985.1 Mugil cephalus | reverse complement strand
TTGTTCTACCACTAGTTTCCTGCACTATTTATACTGTTTAAATACATACACACACATTTATTATATAAATATATTTACAATATAACGTCACTTATATAAATAGAAGTTCATGTGTGTCCACATGCAGCCGTACATAGACAAAGAATAAATAAATAAATAAATAGGTAAAGAAATATTTGTATCCACATCATTAAAGCAGCAGATCAGGGTCGATACGATGGTTCATGCTCATTATTATTTGAGTTTTACTCGTTTTTAATGTTTTCTCAAAAGTTATTATTCTTCTGGAGAAATGTCTAATAAATAGATGTAAATCACGTCAGAAACGTGGTAGAAACTTGTTTTGTGGGTTTGTGTCGAGATCCTGGAGGAGGTTGGTCCAGTTAGAGTCAAAGCTTCTAGTTCTACGTGTTCTCTGAGAACAAACAGGTTCCTTTAGTTGTGAGATGAACCATGAGCTGGAGGACTGAGCTCCTCCTGGAGGAGGTGATTTCTCCTCGGAGGTGGGAGTTGTTTGTGTTTTCCTCAGCTTTAACCCTCCATGGTTCCTCTGCTGGTTTATTTAACAGCAGCAGCTCCATGAACCAATCAGAGCTCTGGACTCCAGCTGTGTTTGATGTAATACGTCATTTTATTCTGGTTTCACTGATAAAAGTCATTATAGACTTAGACTTAGACAGACTTTAATGATCCGTGAGGGAAATTAATTGGTAAAGGAGCTTAATTGTCACGAAAAGTTGAGCTGTTCTCCAGCTGGAGAATGAGGAATAAAAGAAGTTCTGTTCACTGTGAATCAGTCTGATGGAGAACGAGCTCCTCTGACCCTCTAGTGTTGCTGTAGTGATGGATGGATTGTTCAGAATGGACAGCAGTTTATCCAGTGTCCTCCTGTCCCTCACTGAGACAAATGACTGATCACATGTCCAACCTTTCAGATCAGTTTGTTGAAAGACTCTAGAAACTCAGTGCATCATTCAAAGACCTGAGCTTCCTGAGAAACCAGAGTCTACTCAGGTCCTTCTAGTCCACAGCGTCACTGTTGTCCCTCCGGTCCAGCCTGTGGTCCATGTGGACTCCCAGGTCCTTGTAGTGGTCCACTGCTTCCACCTCCAGACCCTGGATGCTGATGATCGACACATTTGTCATTTTTAACAGTGATTCCTCCAGAACAAAACCCCTTAGAGAGATTCTAGAAACTTCAGAGTCGTGTCTTTCAAAAGAGGCCGAGATGTTCATGAACATCCTTCACTAGGCTGGAATGATGAGAGGACAATGTTTACCTGGAGTGAGTCAGTGAAAGTTGATTTAAAGTCTGAAACAATTTCAAATAAATCCTGGTGTGTTTTATGAAGTCAGACCTGAGCAAACTGTTAAACATTCACCTTTAACCCGTCTGTGTTTTAAATCATCAGCCTCTTCCACAGTCTCACTGGTTTCAGTCTAAATGAGCTTTTAATTGATGCTTTAGTGAAACAAGCTCAAGTTCCTCCAACACTTTCTGACCTCTCAGTGAGTTGAGCTCCAGTCGATCCATCCGGAGCCTCATCACTGCTCTCCTCCTCCCACCTGCAACATCTACAACAGCTAAATGAAATATGCAAATGAGCGCCGCCGATCCCAATAAGAAATAATTAACGCTGTGTGCTCTCCGTGGCGGCAGGTATTAGCATGCCAGAGCACTCCAAAATGTAATTTATAAAGTGAGTTTAAAAAAAAGCAGCCGGCTCTTTCTGTGTCTTTGCCGGAGACGTCTGACGTTTCTAATGCACTCTGAGAGCCAATAAAGTGAGGGTGGAGGCGCCGGGCTCTTTCTGTTTTAATTTTCATTCCTGATATTCCTCAAATATTTAATTACGGGATGTAAGAGCGGAGCTGTGCAGTTGGGCTGTTTTTCTTTTCTTCTTCTTCTTTCTCTTTTTTTCTGAGCCACAGATGGCTGGTGTCACACTCCCCTGTTTAACATGGCGCCGTGATTATCAGAGGAAGTGGTGGCGTTAGATGAAAGTTGAAGGAAAGGCGGCGGCGACGCTCGGTTAACGAGACGACGCCTGGAGAGACGAGAAATGAGTTTTCATTCTGCGACTGGAAAAAAAAGTTTGAGTCGGAGAAGGAGCGAAGGAGGAAAGTTTGAACGTGACGTTTGTCTGTAGAGGAACCGGCCGAAACCAACAAACATCAGCTCAGTCTGAAAGACACATGTTCCCTCAGAGAAACCCCGCGTACAGACGCATCATAAACTCTACAGGAACGAATGAAAAAATAAAACAGACGCTGGATCTGAAAAATGTCTAAACAAACTATTTCTTTGAGTTTAAATTCCTCATTTTGTTCAAATTCATATTTAACGTTGAATCGATTCAAGAAACCAGAGAGAGACTGAAAATAATCAGTAACAACCGCAACAATAACAACAACAACAACAACAATAATAATAATAATAATATTAATAATGCAAAACAGAGCACTGGACACAAACTGAGATACACACATTTAGATCTTCCTCCTCCTGTGTGTGTGTGTTTAATAGTGAGGTGTGTATCACTGTGTATCACTGTGCTGGTGTTTCTGTAAAGGGACTAAAGGATGGAGGTGTAGAGGAGAGGATGGAGATGGAGGGATGAGAGAAATGGAGAGGTGATGGAACAAAAACAAGACAAAAGAAAAAAATAAGAGTTGAAGGCTGACGAGGAGGAAGGAAAGAAACAAATTAAATATAACAAAATAAAAGTGTAGTAGAATAGAATAAATCTAAAATAATAAAAAATTTAAAACATCAGCATATGACAAATTATTCAGGAAACAGAGACAAAGGTGAATCTATATATGAGGTTTCCATCCTCTGAGGAACCAACTCTATTATTATAATTATTATTATTATTATTATTATTATTATTATTACTATATGTGATGAAGTTACTGGAAACTGGACTGAAATTCCTCAAGATAAAGTATCTGATATAATATAATATAATATAATATAATATAATATAATATAATATAATATAATATAATATCTGGGTAGAGAATAGTGTGAAAGAAGTAGAATAAATACTTTATTATTTCAGTTTTGCAGCAGTAAACACACGTCACCATTTTCTAGATATAGATAATATATATTGTTCTCGTTATTTTTAATAATACAGTTAAATAGAAAATAAAAGGACACCAACCAACATGTAGAAGCATTCATGAGCAAAATGGAGACGTTAAGAGGGAGATGAAGGATGGAGGGATGGAAGCAGGCTATAAAGAGATAAAACGAAAGGAGAGAAGGTGTGGAGGTATGGGAGGAGAGACGGAGCGGAAGACGAGAGGATGGCAGCAGGGTTTGATGGAAGAGTGATAAAAACGGGAGGAGGGGGGTGACGGAGGTGTGGAGGCTGTTTTTGTCTCTGTACCTGTGAGGCACAGTAAATCTCAGGCAGATAAGGTGATTGTGGAGCTGTACATCATCCAGCTGGAGACAGCTTTATGGGCAGCAGATTGGCTGTAAGGGCTGCTGATGACAATGAGGGGGGGAGAGGGGGAGAGGGGGGAGAGGGTGGGGGGGCGGGAGGAGAGAAGGAATGAAGCTCAGTGTCTGTTAAAGTTTGACCAGTAACTGATGATATTAGACGTCAGGCTGAGCTTCACTCGTTTAGTTTGACTCATTCATTCAGCAGAAGATTCAGCAGCATCATGATCCACAGTCAGATTTACAGTTTCACTCTAATACAGAAATATACTAATAAATATAACACATAGAAACATAATAATACATATACAAGTATGCTAATAAATAAATTAGGGCTGTCACAATACTGATATTATCACGATATCAACAACGACAAAATCAATCTTTAACTTCATTTAATGCATTTTCTCTGTGAATTAAAAATGAAGTAAATAAATGAAATGAATTAAACTGAAAATAACAGTAACTGAACGTCTGCATAGAAAATAAAAATGATAAATGATGATTCACACAAAAATAATCATATGAGCATTACTGGTAAAACAGCACAGCCCTGATATAGATTTATGAATAGACTAATATATAAATATACTAATATATGAACATAGTAACATAGTAATATATAAATAAAGTAACATAGTAACATATTAATATAGTAACATAGTAACATACAAACATAGTAACATATAAACATAGTAACATAGTAACATAGTAATATATAAATATAGTAACATAGTAATATATAAATATAGTAACATAGTAACATATAAACACAGTAACATAGTAACATATAAACATATAAACATAGTAACATATAAACATATAAACATAGTAACATATAAACATATAAACATATAAACATAGTAACATATAAACATAGTAACATATAAATATAGTAACATAGTAATATATAAATATAGTAACATAGTAATATATAAATATAGTAACATAGTAATATATAAATATAGTAACATAGTAATATATAAATATAGTAACATAGTAACATATAAACACAGTAACATAGTAACATATAAACATATAAACATAGTAACATATAAACATATAAACATAGTAACATATAAACATAGTAACATATAAACATAGTAATATATAAACATAGTAACATATAAATATATAAATATAGTAACATATAAACATATAAACATAGTAACATATAAACATATAAACATATAAACATAGTAACATAGTAATATATAAACATAGTAACATATAAACATATAAACATATAAACATATAAACATAGTAACATATAAACATATAAACATAGTAACATATAAACATAGTAATATATAAATATAGTAACATATAAACATATAAACATAGTAACATATAAACATATAAACATATAAACATAGTAACATATAAATATATAAACATAGTAACATATAAACATAGTAATATATAAACATAGTAACATATAAATATATAAACATAGTAACATATAAACATAGTAATATATAAACATAGTAACATAGTAATATATAAACATAGTAACATATAAATATATAAACATAGTAACATATAAACATATAAACATAGTAACATATAAACATAGTAACATATAAACATAGTAATATATAAACATAGTAACATATAAACATATAAACATAGTAACATATAAACATATAAACATAGTAACATATAAACATATAAACATAGTAACATATAAACATAGTAATATATAAACATAGTAACATATAAACATATAAACATAGTAACATATAAACAGAAACTGTTTCTACTGTTTGTAGGAGACGTTTCATCCAAGGGTTCAGCTCTAAATGTGAAGAGTTTAGGTTTTAAGGTCACATGACCAGAGATCTGAGACCTGGACCTGGACCTGGGGGGGGGGGGGGGGGGTTGTTGAGGGGGACACAAAATGGCCGCCAGCGCCGCGCTGTTTCACCGTATGTGGAGCAGAGGGCGTTTATTTAGTATTTATTCTGCACTTCATCATCTCCCTCCACTAATCCACCAGCTGCTGAACGCACCACTGACCCCAGCATCACTACCCACAGACAGGGTGTGTGTCTGTGTGTGTCTGTGTGTGTGTGTGTGTGTGTGTGTGTGTGTGTGCGTGTGTGAGGGTGATGTCTATCCCACCATCTGAAACCTTGTTAAATATTCATTGACAATTATTCCGCTTTGACCAAGAAGTTGGATGATAGTGTTAGTGTGTGTGTGTCTGTGTGTGTCTGTGTGTGTGTCTGTGTGTGTCTGTGTGTGTCTGTGTGTGTGTCTGTGTGTGTCTGTGTGTGTGTGTGTCTGTGTGTGTCTGTGTGTGTGTGTGTGTGTGTCTGTGTGTGTGTGTCTGTGTGTGTGTCTGTGTGTGTGTGTGTGTGTGTGTTAGTGTGTGTGTCTGTGTGTGTGTGTCTGTGTGTGTCTGTGTGTGTGTGTTAGTGTGTGTGTGTCTGTGTGTGTGTGTCTCTGTGTGTGTGTCTGTGTGTTAGTGTCTGTGTGTGTGTGTCTGTGTGTTAGTGTGTGTCTGTGTGTGTGTGTCTGTGTGTTAGTGTCTGTGTGTTAGTGTGTGTGTGTTAGTGTGTGTTAGTGTGTGTGTTAGTGTGTGTGTGTGTGTGTTAGTGTGTGTGTGTCTGTGTGTGTGTGTCTGTGTGTGTGTCTGTGTGTGTGTGTTAGTGTGTGTGTGTCTGTGTGTGTGTGTCTCTGTGTGTGTGTCTGTGTGTGTCTGTGTGTGTGTGTCTGTGTGTTAGTGTGTGTCTGTGTGTGTGTGTCTGTGTGTTAGTGTCTGTGTGTTAGTGTGTGTGTTAGTGTGTGTGTGTGTGTGTTAGTGTGTGTGTTAGTGTGTTATAGTGTGTGTGTGTTAGTGTGTGTGTGTTAGTGTGTGTGTTAGTGTGTTATAGTGTGTGTGTGTTAGTGTGTGTGTGTTAGTGTGTGTGTGTTAGTGTTAGTGTGTGTGTTAGTGTGTGTGTTGTGTGTGTGTTAGTGTTAGTGTGTGTTAGTGTGTGTATTGTGTGTGTGTAAGTGTGTGTGTGTATTGTGTGTGTATTGTGTGTATTGTGTGTGTGTTAGTGTGTGTTTATTGTGTGTATTGTGTGTGTGTATTGTGTGTGTATTGTGTGTATTGTGTGTGTGTATTGTGTGTGTGTTGTGTGTTTTGTGTGTGTGTATTGTGTGTGTGTTGTGTGTATTGTGTGTGTGTGTTGTGTGCAGTGTGTGTATTGTGTGTATTGTGTGTGTGTATTGTGTGCAGTGTGTGTATTGTGTGTATTGTGTGTGTGTATTGTGTGTATTGTGTGTGTGTATTGTGTGCAGTGTGTGTATTGTGTGTATTGTGTGTGTGTATTGTGTGTATTGTGTGTGTGGCAGATGTAAGAATAACAGATGTTGTGGATAAATTGTGATGAATTTCTTCGTGTGAAGAAGCTTTAACACTGAAACACTGAGAAACAACAGCACGAAATATGAAATATTAAATATCTAACGCTGCCCTTGGTCGACTTTCTACATCTGAGGAGGTGGAGGAGGAGGAGGTGGAGGAGGAGGAAGAGGTGGAGAAAGAGGAGGAGGAGGAGGAGGAGGAGGAGGAGAGGAGAGGAGAGAAGAGGAGGGGAGTGGAGAAGAGGAGGAGGAGGAGGAGAGGTGGAGGAGGAGAGGAGGAGGAGAGGAGGTGGAGGAGGAGGAGAAGAAGAGGAGGAGGAGGAGGAGGAGAAGAGGAGGAGGAGAGGAGGAGTGGGAGGAAAGGAGGAGGAGAAGGAGGAGGAGGAGGTGAGGAGGAGGAGGAGGAGAGGAGGAGGAGGAGGAGGAGGAGGAGGAGGAGGAGGAGGGTTAAGATTGAATGGATCCTAATTCCCGTCCTGCAGATAAACGACATGTTAACAAACACATAAACGCAAATAAATGTCAATAAACTTGAATAAACCACAAAAATGAATAAACGTTAATACTGTAAATAAATTTAAACAAACAAATAAACATAAATAAACATGAACAAATTTAAACAATCGTGAATAAAAGTAATTAAACATAAATACATGAGATGAAATGAGATTAAAGGTTTAAAGGTTTAAAAGTTTAATGGTTCACTGTTGGAGTCTGTGTGTGTGTGTGTTGTGTGTGTGTGTGTTTGTGTGTGTGTGTGTGTGTGTGTGTGTGTGTGTGTGTGTGTGTGTGTGTGTGTGTGTGTGTGTGATGGATACGAGTCGACTTTGATTCAAGATAATTTGATTCTGGATGAATTCGCTGCATTTTTAATGTCCTCAGCTTTTTATTCTACTTCATACTTTACACACTACGACACACACACACACACACACACACACACAGACACACACACACACACACTACAACACACACTACAACACACACACACTACAACACACACACACACACTACAACACACACTCCTCCTCCTCTTCCAGCTGACAGTGAGGAGCCCCCCCCCCCCCCCCCCCCCCCCCCCCCGCTGAGAGTGTGTTTTGCTGCTGTAGCTTCATGTGAAGTTGTTTTAAAATCATTTAAATCATATTTGATTTCATGCATAATTAGCTCGGACGTCAGGAGCCGGGGGCCACACGCTGCCAAGATGGCCGCCCGTCTCCTCCTCCTCCTCCTCCTCCTGCTCCTGTTGGACGGACTGAGGCTAGAACTCCTCCATCTTGGTTCTGTATAAAGGAACCGGACCAGTAACACAACAGAACAACAACCTGTAAATAACGACGACTGACTGTCAGTATTAGTTTTAGTGCAGAGAAGAACAATTACAACAAATAAAATAAAAATATAATTATATGATAATAATTAATAATTATTATATTATAATTATATTAATAAGATTATATTAACTATCTAAAATGGTTGTGATGTGAACTTTAGTCCCGCCCACTAACATAGAGTGGGCGGGACTTATGGGACCGATACTGCAGCTGGCCACCAGGGGGAGCTCCACATGCTTTTAAAAACTTAATTATGTCCTAAAATGATATTTTAATTAAATATGGAGAGAGGCTGAAATGGATTGGCCCCAAAAATAATGAATCAAACATCTCAAAATAAATAAATAAATAAATATTAAGCAGCGTTTCTCTGCTCCAACCAGCATCTCAACGCTTCTTCTCCTTCTTCTTCCTTCTCTTCTCACTGCGTTTAAATAAGAACAACTTCATCTAAGATGTAACTGATTAATTAACTATCACAGACGAATGGTTATTGAGGAGATCTGAGCATTAAAGACCGATGGATGGATCACATGACGTCACCATCATCATTATTATTATTATTATTATTATTTTTATTATTATTATTATCATCAGTGTGACTGTGTTCGGGGCTGATGGAGGGAGGGGTGGATGGAGGGATGTGTGGAGGAGAAGCAGGAGATGATGGAGTGGATCAATATGTTCTAATTAAAGCCTCTCAGTGGAATAAATCCATGTAATTATCAGTAAATGAAAAACAAGGTCACTCAGCCTGATGGAGGGATGGACGGAGGACAAGACAACAGGAATCCTGCTGACGCTGGATTTTAATTTCAAATTTTTATTCTTCGTTTGTTTGCAGATGCTTCCTGACAGGTTCCTCCATCCAAACACAACACAGAAAACACAAAAACTAAAAACTTTTTTTAATTTAACATTTTATATTAATCTAAACTAAACCTGCGTCTACATCTACATCCAAACCTCCTCTGGTGGTTCACGCCTGGACATGTGGTCTCTGGTCTCTGTCCAGTGTTCAGTTCAGTTTCGTTATTTGAGGGATGATGCTCATGAATCGACAACGTAAATGCAGCCGAGTTTATTTCAGAATAAATAAACACGGTGCACGACCTTCTAAACTAGACAGTCAGTCAGCACTTTATCAGGAAGAAGAAGAAGAAGAAGAAGAAGTCATGTTAAGATGTTTGACAGGAGTTGTGTGTCTGTGTGTGTGTGTGTGTGTCGGGGGGGGCAGGTCCCATTAATACAGCTAATTAACAATTTTGAATATTCTAATTAACAAGAAAACTAATTAGGCAATAATTAACTGACATAAAGCAGTCAGATCCTGACGAGAAAGAGTGAGAGATGAGGAAGAGGAGGAGGAGGAGGAGGAGGAGGAGGAGGAGGAGGAGGAGGAGGAGCACTGAGGTCAGTTTATGAGAAAGAAGAAACAGTTCAAACTCATTTACAGATCCAATAAAGATATTTATATTTTTTTATACATATATTTTTAATCTCCTCCGTCTCCTTCATCCTCTGGAGATAAATCTTTAGATCCAATTCTGATTTAAAAACTCTGAGGACAAAAAGTTTCTTGAAAGATGAGAAACTAGAGGAGACGCCATGAACCTCTGTTTAAATGTAAGAGTTAAAGTCAAAGTACAGCTAATAGATGTTCCTGCAGATTAAAGATAGATCAGATAAAGTTTCTCCAACCCATCCATTTGCACATACAGCTAATATACTATAGCTAAATGGAACCAAACACAAGTGAAGCATCATCTTAAAACTATAGAGGACCAAGAATAGAACCCTGAGGAACTCCACCAGTAACGTGAGGGTTTAAATTTTCCTCCTCAAATTAAATTTGTAGGCAGATGATTCAAATCCCCCGTGAATCCATGAATCCACGTCTTTATAAAGTAATCCTGAGCTCAGATTGAGAGTTATAATCTGTGTGGAGGAGGATATTAGAGCGTTGTGAGCTGCTAATGAACAACGCGACTGATTCAGTGACTCTCTGACCGACTAACCAGGCAGCAAACATCCTGCCAACGCAGCCAAGAGAGAAGTAATGAAGGAAAGTGGAGAGACATTTAGACAAAGTGAGAGGTTCAGTTCTGCTGGAGCTTCCAGTTCGTTTCATTTGCGTAGCCGCAAACACGGCGGCGTGGAAACACACCTGAACACGGAGACGCAGCAGCGCCGCCGGTGATTGTGTGTTGCCGGTTTGTTTATTAGCTCTCTGATTGAGCGGCTCTGCCTTCCACAGATTGGATGACCTTTCCAGATCCTTCCGTCGAGTCTGCTAAGTAGATCGGACGGCGAACGCAACTCGACAACACTTTATTCAGATTGTTACTGAATGAGGAAGTGTGTGTGTGTGTGTGTGTCGCTGTTTGTACACACTCTGCCTTCATTGGTTCAATTGAAGCCTCATCTCCATATAGTTTGTATGCAATTACATGTGAGCGGCGCGCTGAGTGCCTCTGTGTGATTGTGTCTGGATACTGAGAGCGACCGCAGGAATTTGTGTGTGAAGGATAATTTGTGAGAACGATTCGTGCTGCTGGTGTGTGTGTGTGTGTGTGTTTGTCTGTGTGTGTTTGAGGTAATTTGTGCCACAGAAAAGCAATTCTTGATAAATGTGAGTGTGTGTGTGTGTCGGGGGGTTTATGGGTGATTTGTGTTCTGTACATTTATATGCATGCACATGCGTAGATGCGGCGGCGTGAGAGCGTGGAGAGTGTTTCTAGTGGCTTTAAAGGCCACGTCCGTCAAAACGCAGCGCGGCCGAATCTCATTCATCTGGAGGTAAACAGCTAATCACACTCAGAGGAAGATGATCCTCTCAGACTCCACCAGAGGACGAGCAGGTTGTTCTCTGTGCTGCTGCCGCGGCGCCGGCGAACAGCTCAAAGATGAATTAAGTTCATTAGAAGGAGGCAACATGTTACTCGATGGTTTTCACCTGAAACTAAACGTCTGAAGAGTAAATTCATTAAACACAGACTCACAATAACCAGTTAAAATGCATTGTGGTCTTTGGGGGCAGTTGTTAAGTTTGTTTACATTGTGCAACTCTGCACTTTTCATCATCATTTATTTGGATCTCCGTTAGCTTTGGCTAAAGCTAACGCTGTTCTTCCTGGACTCAACACTCAACACAATTACCTTTACGTTGCAGAACTCACTTACCCAAAACATACGCACAACAAAACAACACAAACAACAACTTAAAAACACAAACAACAGGGCCTAGTTCCAATGTTAGCACTGACAACACAATGTAGCTGTTAATAATTAATAAATGGTCACTTGTGCTTTGTTGTCGTCTTCTTAGCGTGTTAGCATTAACGTTAGCATTAACGTTAGCGATATATAACGGTGCAGTGAGTCTGAAGGGGGCGCTCACTTTTTAACGGTTTTAGGCTAAAACAATGACGCGCTCTTCTCCAGGACACGTCCACATGATTGAATATAAAGTGGAGCATGAATCAGGTTCATTCCTTTAGTTTAGACTCTTATTTTCGGGCGGTCGTGTACGATATTTACTTTTAAATCTTTACTTTTAAATTTCCATGTTGACTTTGGTAAATTCACCTTCATGTAGCTCCGTTCCCACTGAAACCACCTGAAGTAAACAGAGAGAAGCCAGTGAGGATGTTTTAAAGGAGGACACGATGTGATGTGACGTTGTTTTGCCAAATGATATTGTCGCACATCGCACCTATAGCTTCTTTTGCATTTATAGTGGAGGAGGATGTTATCCTGCCTGCTGTGACACGTCTGAACTCCTTCCTTCACCCTTCACTCGCTCTGAGGCCACTGACACCTGGAGCTGTTTCAGGCTCTCGAGGAGGAAGCTTCTTATTCAGATGTGATGCTGATGCAGGATTTTTTTTGCTCGTTGGACAGGTGGAGTCCTGACCTCTGGAAACTGTTACAGAAAAGTTCCCTGACACACATATCACGCTATAGTGTCTATACATATATATATATATATATATATATATACACACCTGTATATCCTCCTCCATGTATATAACACATGACGATAATTACAGTCGCAAATAAACATCTAGTTTCCTTCCACAAACCTGCACAAGTTCAGAGTTTTTTATTTATATTTATTCCGTTTTATTTAGTATCTATATACTTTAGTTATTATGGGAAATAATAGGATAATAATAAGGACCTGACTGCATCATTTTGTTCCATCTCATGCTTCTGTACAGATGCAAATGATAAATGACTCTTGATTCTTAATTCATATTTGTACGTTTTTGGAAACAAGAAGAAACTGTTTGTAGCAGCAAACTGGGATTTCTATTGATATTATAACAGTAAGTCAAAAAATGACTCAGGCAATTATGCTAATAGGCTACTGATAGTATTTTCTGGTTGTTTACGTGTCCAGCGCCCCCTACAGGACCAACGCTTTGTTACCTCCAGTATATTTACCTCTGTTTCCTGCTCTGTGTCCTGCAGGTGGAGCTGAGCTCCAGTCCGTGTGAAGCCCAGCGAGTCGCTCTGGAGCAGATGGCGATCAAACTGAGCCGCTTGCACTACCCACCACCCGCCAGCAGGAGGCACTGCAGGTAAACACAGCACAGGAACAGAAACTAATACAGAGACGTCATCCGGTACCTGAGGAGCTTCAGGATCTTAGTGATGCCTTCAAGGTCTGAGAGGATGTGATGCTAAATGTCTGGAGTTAGCTCGCTGCTAGCCACCAAGGCTAATGGAGGCTAATGGAGGCTAATGGAAGCTAATGGAGGCTAATGGAGGCTAATCCACAGTTTTAGTGAGAGTTGTGGACAGAACACACAACACTGAGACCTAAAACTAAACAGAAATGACTCTTATCTTTCTTTAGAAGTGTTTTCAAATAGTTCAGTTAATTGATGGAGACGCTTTCGGTCCCGTAACCGAATAAAACACCTGAAATAAAGTTAATTTAACTCGATACTATTTTCATCATTACAGCGTCGTTACCAGCAGGTAAATGCCATGTATTACAGTGAGGACATGAGACATGAGACATGAGGACATGAGACATGAGACATGAGACATGAGGACATGAGACATGAGACATGAGACATGAGGACATGTCTCTCATATAAACTTCAGAGTCAGTCTTGCTGAGCGTTCACACTAATCTGGTTTGGACAGACTCGTCGTCTTTAGTCACGCTGCCTGTCGCCGTCTCATCCTCGGCTTTGAACACACACACACACACACACACACACACACACACACACACACACTGAAAACATACAACAAGTTGTGTGTTTGTTAATAAATGATGGAGCTTCAGTGTCTGTGAGTCTGTAGCATGTTGTGTTGAAACTATAGTCGTCACGGTGACTTACATGAAGGACACACACACACACACAGATGCACAGACGCACACACGGACGCACACACACAGACACACACTGTGGACCGTCTCTGATGTGATTTAAATAAGAAAACAGACTCATTTTGTTCCACTTTGTGTTTCCAGTCCTCTGAGGCTGCAGCAGAATATTCCTCCCATTTAAATTCCATGTGTTGGACACTAATTGGTTATTCATATGTGTGTGTGTGTGTGTGTGTGTGTGTGTGCAGCGGTGTGTGTGATGACTTGGTATTAATTGGATGTTGCATGTTTTTCTTTAACTGCAGCCAGTTTGAGCTCTGCTGAGATTTCTGGTTTTGGTTCAGTTGTGAAGAAAATGAAGGTCAGACTGAATTATTCACTCATCTCACACAAAATATCTCAATTCCAAATTAATACGCGATGAAATTTAGATGCAACCAGACGCTCGTCTCTAACGCACGGTTAAAGAAAGAACCAGGCTCCTATTGTTCAACAGTGTTAATGTTATCATTTATTTATCCACTTATTGGATGTGCATTTATTAAACAGTAATGAATGTTTTTATCACTAAAATCTTGAATAATTAATATAAATACGAGCTTTATTTTCCCTCATTCATTCATGATCTGAACTCGTTTTACTTCGTAGTGAACGAATGAATCAGTTTATTAGAGATTTATGACGTAGAAACATGTTCATTTAAATTTAATCGCTGGTTTTTAATGGCAGTGTGTGTGTGTGTGTGTGTGTGTGTGTGTGTGTGTGTGTGTGTGTGTGTTTATAGTGTGTGTGTGTGTGTGTGTGTGTGTGTGTGTGTGTGTGTGTGTGTGTTATAGTGTGTGTGTGTGTGTGTGTGTTATAGTGTGTGTGTGTGTGTGTTTTAGAGTGTGTGTGTGTGTTATAGTGTGTGTGTGTGTGTGTGTGTTATAGTGTGTGTGTTATAGTGTGTGCGTGTGTGTTATAGTGTGTGTGTTATAGTGTGTGTGTGTGTGTGTGTGTTATAGTGTGTGTGTTATAGTGTGTGTGTGTGTGTGTGTTATAGTGTGTGCGTGTGTGTGTGTGTTATAGTGTGTGTGTGTGTGTGTGTTATAGTGTGTGTGTTATAGTGTGTGTGTTATAGTGTGTGTGTGTGTGTTATAGTGTGTGTGTGTGTGTTATAGTGTGTGTGTGTGTGTTATAGTGTGTGTCTGTTTGTGTCAGTGTGGAAACAGTGACGCATGTTGAGGAACATGTTAGAAGAGCAGTGAATATAAATGATCAACAGAAAACAACGGGGGGGGAAGTTGTAACTATTTTCATCAGGCAAATTTTATATGAAAACACTTGTTATCGAAATATCGATATATTTCACTGCAACAAGTGAAATGAAAACTGTTTTTCAAATATAAAATGTCTCATAAAACAAGTAAAGTCCTGGTCCTGGTTCTGGTCCTGGCCCTGGTCCTGGTCCTGGTTCTGGTTCTGGTCCTGATCCTGGTCCTGGCCCTGGTCCTGGTCCTGGTTCT